>NC_064303.1:104603507-104880831 GCF_023373825.1 Bactrocera dorsalis
TGTCATCAAACGAAATTATTAGTGACCGTCCCATTACATGAGTACATTTTCATAAAGTCCCATAATATACTTTAAATTTTAAGCAACAAATAAAAATTTCTAAATTATTAAAAGCAATAATAATAATTAAGTGGCACATAATCAAGTTTTCAAATTAAGTTAGGCAATTTGCATAAATATACCACATTATGCACATAAATAACTCGGCATTTATTTAACTTATTTAAGTGCCAGAGTTGCACACTATTATAAGCTGGCAGTTATTTTAAAAAAACTAACAATAACAAACACAATAAAATGAAATGGGGATAAAAATTAAAATTATGCATAAAAAATAACAGTAAATGTGCTGTGTCAAGCGAGCGGCCACAAACCAGATTGCCACCGAATTAAAGGCAGGCAATAAAAAGTATAAACTCAAACACACACATGCACACAGACTCATGAATAAGGCCGAACGCATTTAACCTTTGCTAAAATGTGGCAACACTCGGCCAATTACCCGCAAAGTTTGTTAGTAAACAGTTTGGCCGACAAAACCGAAAAACCAAAGGCTAAATATCAATTTATATGCGCGCGTATGTGTGCCGCAGCGAGTGTGTGTGTGCGAGTTTATGACATGCCAACAGTGTAACGGGACAGTATTTAAAGAGGCAGTGAGGTGTGAGCGGGTTATGTAGAATGAAAAAGAAAGAGCTGAAGAGAAGGGGAAGGAAACAAGCCCAAAATGGGTGGAAAATGTATGTGTATATAGTATATGCATACATGTGTAATATATGTATGTTTATATAAATATGTATTTTTATATACAACCACCTGTGTGTGTGGCAGTACACCTGTGTAAGTAATCGCCACAGCGCACAAACTCAATTAAACTCTTAATACCGAAGTGACAGCAGTAATGTTCGGAAATAGTACCACATCAGCCACAACAAAAACAACAGTGAACCACAATAACAACAACGAACCACCACTACAACATATGAATCCACCTAAACAAATGCGTAGTTTAACAGACTGTTATGTGATCACATTTTTAATGAATTTAATTAACTGAAAGTTTTGGTCGTTGGCAGCTCATGCTCGCCACGATACGCCGGCTTGCACAAACACACACCCATGCAAACTTCAATAGGTACACACACACACACATCGAAGGTAATGTTTGCGTCTGAAACTCTGCTCCGCTGTGGGTATTTAGGAAACTGTTGCTGGTTTAAAGGACTCTGGCTCAGGAAGCAGAAAATTAAAGTTATGGAAAAATATGTACAGTGGCGGGTAAAAAATTTGCAACTCATGCGAAATTTATGTGAAATAAATCAATATCTGTTAGCGTATGTTATCTTAACCATTGCTTTTTTTATTTTTATAACCTTAACAAGGTATATTAAGTACGCCACGACGATCGTAACATCACAAAAGAAACGTCGGAACCCTATAAAATATTCTGGCGTACGCCGATGATATTGACATCATTGGCCTCATCATCCGCGCCGATAATTCTACTTTCTTCAGACTGGACAAGGAAATGGAGCAAATGGGTCTGGTAGTGATTGAGGGCAAGACGAAATAGCTCACGTCATCCAACAAACAGTCGTTGACTCCCACGTCACGGTTGACACTCATAACTTCGAAACCGTAGATAATTTAATTTATCCTGGAACCAGGATAACAACTACTTCAGCTTTTCCAACAGATGCTTTGAGAAGTAAAGTCCTTTCTCGACAAACAAAAACCAAACTCTATACGTCACTCATAATTCCCGTTTTGTTATATGATGCAGAGTCTTGCGAAAGATGTATGGTCCTTTACGCGTTGACCACGGCGAATATCGCATTCGATGGAACGATGAGCTGTACGAGATATACGACGACATTGACATAGTTCAGCGAATTAAAAGACAGCGGCTACGCTGGCTAGGTCATGCTGTCCGGATGGACGAAAACACTCCAGCTCTGAAAGTATTCGACGCAGTACACGCCGGGGGAAGGAGATAAACTTGTAAAATATGTGGCTCCAACAGGACAACGCCACAAGCAAAATAGCGAATGTCACAACGATTTATAAATCGTTGAAATTTATTACAATTTCACCTCCCGTAAAGAATGCGCGCTTCGTTCAACTTATGATCAATGTAATCGGCGTACTGAGGGTACTATTCGCAACACCATCATCCAGACCAACCATTGAGACCAAGCATTCATTATTTGATAATATTCGACTGAATATAATAAGTCCAGCACGTAAAGAAAGAGTGCACAAGAAGACCGTGGAGAGTCGACATTCGCAGCAACTCGAGCTGACGTATGAACCGCTTAGCTTATGCAAGAGTAAAGATGCTCCGCCCTCCCAAGCGAAATCGTTTCATTCTATGTGTTCTTGAAAAGTTCCAAATTTTGCTCTGCGATGAGATCATGATATCACACGGTTAGACTTTTTCATGTAGAGATATGTAAAGTCTAAAGTCTATGAAGACTTCGATTCAGGATTCGATTCAGGCCTTGGAGCAAAACATCACGTGCCAGTTAACAGTCGAAATGATCGAAAGAGTCTTCGAAAATTCGACTCGACGGATGGACCATCTGAGACCAACATTCGAAAGAGATAGTCTACAAATGATAATAAACATTCTCCATCAAATTTCAATTTTCTGTGTTTTTAATTTAAAAAAGTAGGGAACATGTTAAAATCGCAACTGTACATAAGTATATACACCCATATTTATTTTCAATTTCATGCTGAACTTTTTGCATTTTTATTTTTCTCTTTGTCACATGGCACCCACACACACTTATATGAAAAAAAAACATGCCATAAGTGTAAGTTTTTCTGCGCTTCATTTGTCGTTGCCAAGTTTTTCGAAAATAAAGCGGCGCTTTCGAAACACGCTTCACCCCCACTCACACTGCGGCGCACAGAAAAAGTTGGTAATAATTTCAGTTTGTGCAACGTGCAACAAATAAAATGTGTGCTTTGTGCCATGCCATTGGAAATTAGTTGAAACTTTACGAGCTGATCGCCAAGACTTGGTCAGTCGACATCTGCCGCACACACGCTCACAGCCGTACACACACCCAAGCAGTTGCATAAACTTACATGTGTGAGTGTGTGATTATGGCGTGGAAATACTGACAAGTATCGCAGTAAAAGTTCTAAATTACACCAAAGTAAGCGAAAGCTTTGAGCCGAGAAAAAACACACACACAAACAGGCAAATAACTGTAGAGCGCACATGTGATCACGTTGATTGCATGTGTAGCGAGTAAAGTTTCGAAAACGTAACGGCAAAGAAATTTACCCACCCACACATACACACAAACGCACTATTATGTGTTCACGCAGCCGATTCGTAAGTATTTTCAATTAAACGTCGAGTGCGTCGTTGGCAACATTCTAAAAAATCACATAAAAAATTAAGGGCTCGAAAAGCAACAACAATAACTGCTAGCAAAAACCAAAGGCAACTCAACTCAATGCCGCAACACGAGTCGAGCAAACTCAATTAGACAAGTTTTGTGTAAATTTGCAATTAGCAGAAAATCAAAACGAAACTGCAATCTCACCAACACATACACACCTACACATATGGGATACAAATATATAGTATATATGGATACAGTTACACCCAAATTAATTTGGCACAAACTTAAAAGTGCCAAAAAACTCTCGCCGATTTACTTTTCGCCACTTTTTATACCCTTGCAACATGTTGCATAGTGTATAGTACAAACTAAAAGCAATTGATTGTTTTTCCTAAATGTGTTGGATAAGATCAGCGTGTCCCCTTTGCTTGTGCAAGCTATATAGCTCAAGCTATAGCTTGAGTTAAAACCTAATACACCTGTGTAAATGAACTCCGTCCTCTGTAGAATTATAGTATAAATGGTCTAATAAGCATAAATACTAAACAGGTTATATAAAGTCTGTCAAGAAGTTTGTAACACCTAGAAGGATACGACGGAGACCCTATAATTAGCATTACGATTGTAACGGGTGATTTTTTTGAGGTTAGGATTTTCATGCATTAGTATTTGACAGATCACGTGGGATTTCAGACATGGTGTCAAAGAGAAAGATGCTCAGTATGCTTTGACATTTCATCATGAATAGACTTACTAACGAGCAACGCTTGCAAATCATTGAATTTTATTACCAAAATCAGTGTTCGGTTCGAAATGTGTTTCGCGACAAATTTTGTTCAGCGATGAGGCTCATTTCTGGTTGAATGGCTACGTAAATAAGCAAAATTGGCGCATTTGGGGTGAAGAGCAACCAGAAGCCGTTCAAGAACTGCCCATGCATCCCGAAAAATGCACTGTTTGGTGTGGTTTGTACGCTGGTGGAATCATTGGACCGTATTTTTTCAAAGATGCTGTTGGACGCAACGTTACGGTGAATGGCGATCGCTTATCGTTCGATGCTAACAAACTTTTTGTTGCCAAAAATGGAAGAACTGAACTTGGTTGACATGTGGTTTCACAAGATGGCGCTACATGCCACACAGCTCGCGATTCTATGGCCATTTTGAGGGAAAAACTTCGGACAACAATTCATCTCAAGAAATGGACCCGTAAGTTGGCCACCAAGATCATGCGATTTAACGCCTTTAGACTATTTTTTGTGGGGCTACGTCAAGTCTAAAGTCTACAGAAATAAGCCAGCAACTATTCCAGCTTTGGAAGACAACATTTCCGAAGAAATTCGGGCTATTCCGGCCGAAATGCTCGAAAAAGTTGCCCAAAATTGGACTTTCCGAATGGACCACCTAAGACGCAGCCGCGGTCAACATTTAAATGAAATTATCTTCAAAAAGTAAATGTCATGAACCAATCTAACGTTTCAAATAAAGAACCGATGAGATTTTGCAAATTTTATGCGTTTTTTTTTTTAAAAAAGTTATCAAGCTCTTAAAAAATCACCCTTTATAAATGATCAGCGTGACGAGCTCAGTTGATTTAGCCATGTCTGTCTGTCTGTATATGAGTGAATTAGACACGAAAGTTTTGAGATATCAACCTGAAATTTTGCGCACGTCTTTATCTCCTCAAAAAACGTCTCATTTGTCGGGATCGCCGATATTATACCACTATATCGTATAGCTGCCATACAAACTGAAAACGGAATCTAGTACTTATGCCGGAAACTTTTTCTTTGAAAAGATATCTTCCCAAAATTTTCAATAGATCATTATCTAAGGTAATAATACAATATACGAAGAAGTTAGTTGCGTACGAAGTCTGGTCGGCATATTGTCTTATGTCGTCGACGTAGTTGAGGAAGGACCTCTTAATGGTCCTAGGAAGCGGTTCTGCTTCGAGCAGGTGACTGTAGGGATGGTTTATATGGAAACTCGCCAACAGAAACTGATTGGAGAGGAGTTCAGTAAGATCCTTAACTGGGAGCACTTATGATAGGAGACATCAAGAGGCATACCGTTATAGTTCGGAGTGAAAAATTTTAAAACTAGGCCATACCATCACTTAACTCTGATATGGTGAGGTGAATATACATATTTTCATCACTTCACAATACTTTAAAATATATAATATACACTAACTACACTAATAGAGACATCGCTAGGTACCTTACCCTGATAAAACTCATTTCATACCCGATAAATGCTATTGGTTTTCGAGAGTATTGAATTTTCGGTCTCTCCCGAACATAGTAATTCCTTACTTCTTTAAATTTATTTTGTTCGTTGAGTTTAGCAAAACTATTTTGAGTTGCGCAAAATTAACTTTTCAAGCAATCAGCAAATTAATTATAGTTTATGCTACAAGAGCATACTGGAAAGGTGAAGGTCGAATCAAGTTAGAACTTGCAAGACATCAGCAGACCTGTCAAACGTGCAAACGTTGGCCTTACTGTTATGAAGTAATAGCAGTTGATAGCAAATATATTGGATGTAGTGCAAAAAGTTCATTGATTCATTAATTTCGTAAAAAATGTGATTGCAGCGCCACCTGGCGGATGTGCGTACTTATAGGTTTCAGTCTACGAGTTTAAATCGTTTCGAGGAAATCAGTAATATATAAACATTTGAAACAATTATTAACAGAAGCCTTCGAAAGTGAAAAAAAAAATCCTTGTAGATAGAATATATTTCAGTAAAAATAAGGCCTACTCTCATTTAAAAAATTCTGAAATTTTGACTTAAGATGGTACTAAATCTGCCACCTATAAGCCTCTCCATTGCGGTTGAGTAAACACCAACAATTTTTAACTGGGGGGAAGGTTCAAAGTTAACATTAGAAAAAGATGGCTGGCGTAAAGGTATGTTAGCTACGCGCAATACTCTTAACAGCTATACGAAAGGCTCAATACTGGACGATGGAGTTGATATGGGAAGAGGCCACGAAGCTGGCTTGGTCACTAACTGGTGTCTGGACATACGAGGTGTGTTCAAAAAGTATCGCGAATTTTGTGGTTTTTCAAAAATTATTTATTTATTCTTGAATATCTATTTTGTCCCCTTCAAAGTAATTCCCATGAGATATTATATACTTGTGCCAACGGTTTTTCCAATCTTCGAAGCACTTCAAAAAATCATTTTTTTTAATCTTCTTCAGCTCCTCCTTCGATGCCGTCTTTATCTCGTAAAGAGAAGCGTAACGTCGTCCTTTCATGGGCCTCTTCAGTTTAGGGAACAAGGGGCCAGATCTGGGGAATACGGTGGCTGCGGCATCATTAGTGTGTTGTTTTTGGCCAAAAAGTCGCGCACAAGCAACAATGTGTGTGAGCAGGGGCGTTATCGTGGTGCAAAAGCCAACTTTTGTTCTTCCACAAATCCGGGCGTTTCTGGCGGATTGCTTCGCGCAAATTGCGCATAACTTGCAGGTAATATTCCTTATTGACCCCATGCCCCTGCAATCGAAGAAAATTGTCAGTTACGATTCGCGATACTTTTTGAACACATCTCGTATCTCGAGCAGCCTACTACGGAAACAATGCAGCATCAATTGTCCCGCATTGGCAAGACTACGCTGTAGGCATCTGGGGTCTCCATGGTTTGATATACTGGAAGAGGATTCGATTGTGAGACCGCCGAGTTTGTTAAAATTGGCGCCATCTATTAAGTGAACTGCATCTGATATCACAACGGACCATACCTAGGTACATATATGCATGTCTTATATGCCATATTAACTTAAACTAATTACTGTACGTACTGATGTGACATTTGGCACAGATATCATTGACAGCCCTACCAACCTAGCAAAGCAAATACTTCGACGAAGGGGTTTTCGTGAGAAATTTTAATTAAAAAGTCTTACTATTTTTCCCGCAGTATAATATTTATTATATATACATATATTATATTAATAAATTTGCGGGTATAATTCTACCACGAAAATGTTTTCGATATATATTTTTGTCATAAAAAATCAGAAGTTTATATTTCAAAAAAATTTCCAAGAATATACATACACTATACGACATCAGACATTTTTGTTGCTCACCTGAAAGAAAAAGAAAAATATTTTTATTAGTTAACTGTTAAAAATGAAAGCTTGCTGACAATAAGTAATTTATTTAAATTTATTATGCAAATAAATACTTAAAGTTCAGAGCTTGATAAAAGCTTTTCAAGACACGCTTCAGAGCTAATAAAAGTTTCTTAAGCTAAAGTTAGCATACTAACTTTGAAGTTTTTATTCTACTGTATATGCAACTATATAAAAAATCGCTCAACACGCCAAATTTCCTGCTTACAACATCCACGCTTTGTATCGAAAAGGAGTTGAGTTTCCACTTTTAAAGTCAATTTCATAATTTTGACTTTAGAAAAAGCATTTTTCGTTTCTTTTGCAAAACAAAATCAATAGTTGGCAATATTTAAAAGTTGGCTAACAGCATGTTCTCACAATAACCGAAAAGTTCGCCAACTAAGCACCCTTCGGGCGTGTTAACTTTTCGTTGCATGCAACATTTTCGCATTTTTTATTATGTACATACACATGGAGAGCAGCTAGTATTTACATTTGTTGTTGGTGTTGTTGGTTAAGCAACACTTTCAACAATATCCTTTTGATCCCTGGCGTTAGACGTCATAACTTTTGCATTCAACGAAGCCAACCGAACCAATACCAGCGCCAAAGCAACGAAACAGTATAAATATATAATAAAGCTACAACTTCGTACATGCATACATATATATGTATATAGGGTTACATAATAGCTGACTTCGATTTCTGGTTTCAATGTGTGGATATATGGAAGAGTGAAAAATTATAGGTTAGAATTAAAAAAAATCATAAAAGCGTAAATTATTTGAGAACATGAACACACAGCAGCTGCCATTACTCAAAAAAACGTTATTTAGGCACCCTGTATTTGACAACAGTTTGCAAATATACTGACCGCAGCACACGCTCAATAAAACTCTTTCGATTTGCCGAAAAGTTTACACCAAAATTGCAAAAGTAGAAAGCTTATACAAATTCTAGAAGCAAGATGCGCAAAAAATAATTTTGGCTCACTTCAAAAGTAGTTCGCTCTTTTTTCTTCCTCTTGAAAATACTTCTATTGTAACATTTGTAACAACTCTGTCTTCATATTTTCACTCTTAAACTCTTGTCCATCTTTTCGTTCTATTGTTCGCTTTTTCCATTCGCTTTTATTGCTCGGCTAAAGACTTTTTGATCAATTGTTGCCAAACATTGTTTACTAGTTGGCATTGCAAGATAGGAGTATTGCTGCAGCAAACTCTCTGCTGAGGAATCTAACTCTGCATACTCAATTACCAGTGCAGTGGTCGGCAATCGAAGTGCTAAGACAAAACTTCTTAAACAATGCAACTTCGTGTTTCCCTTTCTTGTTCGATTAAAAGTTTCGTCACATTAAGCTTAATATAGACGAAGTTTGTAGCAGAAACAAAAAAGTCAGTATATTTTGACTTTAGAGAGAACAAATTGTTACCAAGTCAGGTGGTAAAATTTCATGGTTAAAAGCTGTAGTGATCTCTTAAGTGTTAATGCATTTTGATAACGACGATCCCGAAAGCTTTAAACCTATTTTCGAGAGCTTTTTCAGAGCTTTAAGACTTTTTTTTAATATTTAAGACTTTTTTAAATGTTTAATGCTTTTAGAGCTTAAAGCTTTTTAAAATCATTTCCTAACGACGATTCAAACTTATTTTGGATAAATTTTAGAGAGCTTTAAAGCTTTTTTTTGGATATTTGAGGCTTTCCTAAATGTGTAAGGGTCTTAAAGAATTAAAGCTTTTTACAGTATTTTGCTAACGACGATCACTAAAGCTATAAATTTATTTCGAATAACTTTAAATTTATTTCGAATAACTTTAAAGCTTTCTATTAGAAATTACTAGCTTTTTTAGTGTTAAAGCTTATAAAAGCTCTTTGTTAACGACGATCACAAAAGGTTGAAACTTTAAACTGAGAGCATTTTTTCAGAGCTTTAACGTTTTTTTTAACCCTTAAGGTATTTTAAATGTATGTATAGTGTTTTCAGAGCCTTTAAACTTTTTGAAGCACGTAGCTAAAAACGATCACGAAAGCTTTAACTTATTTCGGAAAACCTTTTCAAAGTTTTAAATTTTTTTTAAATGTTTAAGGCTTCTGTCAATGCTCTTAGAGCCTTAAAGTACTTTTAAAGCTTTTTGCTAACGACGATCACGAAGGCTTTAAGCTTATTTCAGAGAACTTTTTCAAAGCTTTAAAACCTCATGTTTTAATTTCTAAGGCTTTTTAAAAGTTTAAGAGCCTTGAAGCTTTTTTAGAGCTTTGGAGCTTTTTACAGATTAAAGGTTTCTAAAACTTTTGAGCTGCTCCAAATCTATTTTATAGATAATTTTAATACCTACGGAGCTTTTGTAAAGCTTTACATATTTTCTTAAAGCAGTTTTATATATTTTCTTAAATCTGATTTCTTGTATTAAAATTAGTCAAGTTCAGATTTTTAATCAATATGATCTTATTCTCAATTCACCTTTATCTCTATTTTTTTTAATTCTTAAAAAAAGCTCTCACTCTCAGCTTTATCAAATTTTGTCCTGGTATCTCTTTAAAATAACTATTTGCACACTTTCAGCGGTTAAAATTTTTTTAATTAAGAAAACATTTGTTTAAGCACAGTTAACAAACAAAGGAATTTTGGAGCCACTGGCCTAATGCTCATAGTACCAAATTCACTGCCAAGTCGCATTCAATGCAAACATGCCGCACAACCAAAGCAAAGGCAAGGAAGTTTCTTAAATTCATTGTTCAAGTTTTATGTACCGCAAACGCAATGCCCACGGCCTGTGCACAACAACAGCAACAACAACTTCAACATCCTTGTCAACCGCTGTAGTGCCGCACAGCAACAACACGCCGGGCACACTAAACAACCACAGCCAACACTTGGCGGCAACTACCAAGTACTGCTGCAACAATAGCGGCAGCGTGTTGATGATGGCTACTACATCACACACACACACACACACGTACAGCGGCAACATTTAACTTCACATTTTTGGCCAAAGCAGTCAAAGTTGTTTTGAGTTTGCTAACTTTTCAACTTTTTCAGCGCGCTCGCAGCGCTGTGGCTTGTCGCTGCTTCTCCGTTCGCCGCCTTGTTTTTGTTTATTTTACATTTCACGATTATTTTACTGCTTGCACTGCAGCATTGCAAAGCTTCTACACAATCTTGCTGTCAAGTCCGCATCAACAACAGTGTTGTTAAATAAATTTTGATGCTTGCCACATGCGGCAGCGCCGGTGGCAACAGCAGCAACAACGCGACAATCATCGCATGCAATTGTTGTTGTTAGATTGTTGTTGCTGTTGACATTAAGCTGCCGCCTCCGCCACAACGTCCCGCATGCGGCATATCCTCACGCCAACGCCACAAAAGTGCACCCTTTATTGTTGCTGAAATGCTTTACAAGCAATTAAAAGTTTTTTTAATGCCGCATTGTGGCGTTGCATGACATGCTGTGATTTTTATTGTGTGTTGCAAGTTTTGTAAAACATTTGATTATTGTCTCATTTATGGCAGCGCCAATGAAAATCACGCTTATTATTGCTCGCAGTCTGTTTTAATTTATTGGTTGCATCAACAGCTGTCACATCAATACCGTTGCTTCTTGCGAATACTTCTCCCTACCCTTCAACCAAATATAAGTGCGTGTGCGTGTGTGTGTGCTTGGAGTGACAGTATTACTATGTCAACATGCTCTAGAAAGCACTTAGCTCATTGTTGTGACACATTTGCTGCTTGAATTATTGTCAATATGCTTCAGAGTTGACAGTAATCTCAACAAGCAACAGACCACTCATGACAAATTTCCAATAAAATTGCATTATTTACGTACATAGGTCAGTATGTGTTGCAGCAGTGGAGACAAAGCAGATATGTTTGAACTAAAATTGGTAAAAAGTGTAATATGTGGCAAGGTATTGCTTTTGGCTAAAAGTAAGGATAATACTTTACTTTTCGAAAATGCTTTTGGTACAGTTAGATATACTTTTTAGCTTTGCTGAGCTCCGAGGTATTCCGATATGGAATAACAACCGGGATTTCAGAAGTTTCACCACAAAAAACATAATGACTTCACCATGAGCACAAGTAAATTCAAAAAAACTTAAATATCGCTGCACTTGTGTCGCGGGAAGGAGAGGCAAATTTTTCAAGCAAATGTTGAAGTTATGTTTATTCGCAATTTCAATACATAAGTTTACTCAAAACTTATGTTCTGATTCCAATTATTGATGGTTGACCTAAAGTTACATATTTTTAGAAGTCGGACACCACTGAAAAATGACTCAGAAGTCGATGTAACCAATGCCACAGGATGAACTCATGAGAACTCACTCCTCATAGTCGTAGGCAATATTAATAGTACACATTTTTCAAGCAGATTGTATTACTTGGAAACCAAACACAACCTTAAGCTGGCCTAAAACTATCATCGAATGATATCGTTCCTATTTTGATCTGAGCTCAAACTCATTAATACCACATAAAAAAGACACAAAAGGGGATAAGACCAAATTAGTTGATCTTCGAAGGAAAAAGGCTCTAATGAAGGTGTTAAAAGCTGATGTATGACGATAATTATATCTGCCAGCAAAGTAATACCATAGCAGATCTGATTTAAAACAAAAATGGCAGATAGCATTAAGAAAACAGACAGATTTAAAAACAAGCTTGAAAATTGACTTTTGAGCCATATAACCAAGCGTTTACTGTAACTGAAAAAGAGCTGTGGTACCATTTTATACTCTAAACAGAAAGAAGCGTCAGAGACCCTATAAAATATATATAAAAATGATTAGCAAAACGAGCTGAGTCATTTAGTCGTCTCTCCGTCCTCCTATCTGTCTTTTGAGATATTGATCTGAAATTTTTCACGCGCTCTTTTCTCTTTAAGAAGCTGCTCAATTACCGGAACCGTCGATATCAGACCATTATATTATATAACTGCCATACAAACTGACCAATCATATGCAAGTCTATGTGAAGAAAACTCTTGCATTTGACGAGATAACCTCACGAAGTTCGGCATAGGTTATTGTCTACGGCAATATTACAATCTTTAAAGAAACTGTTAAGATCGGATCATCATAGCATATAGCTGCGGCACAAACTGAATGTTCAAATTTATGTCCTCTGAGATATCCTCACGAAGTTTGGCATGGATGGTTTTCCAAGCCTGCGGTACAATCTCTGAAGAAATTGTTCAGATCGGATCACTATATCATACAGCTGCTAAGCAAATGGACCGACCAAAATCTTTGAAAATATTGCTAGAAGAAGACGAAAGCGAAAAATCTTTCACGGCTTACAGTCAGAAAGTCAGTATTCTCTCATCGTAACCACACGTTTGTTAGACAAGCTTTAATTTTGATGTTTTGGTAGGTCAACGACGTATTAATCAACGCCGATAGGACAAGACAATGCGTTTTGCTTTTATTTACATGTTTAAGGCTTTTTGAATGATTAAGGGTTTTAGTGCTTAAAGGCTTTTGAAATCATTTTACTAACGACGATTCCGAAAGCCTTAAACTTACTTCGGCGAACTTTTTCATAGCTTTAAAGCTTTTTTAAATCATTTGGCTAATGACGATCACGAAAGCTTCAAACTTATTTCGGATAACTTTTACAAAGCTTTAAAGCTCTTTTAGATGTCTAAGACTCTCTTAAAGTGTAAAGTTTTTTCTAGACGTTTAACACTTTTCCAAATATTTATGGGTCTTAGAGCTTTAAAGCTTTTCGGATAAATTTTGCAGAGCTTTAAAGTTCTTTCAGATATTTAAGGCTTGTTTTAAAGTGTAAAGATTTAAAACATTTTGGTAAAGACGTTCAAGAAAGCTTTACACTTATTTCAAAGAACATTTTCGGAGCTTTGAAGTGTTCTTTTGAATATTTAGGAATAATTTGTGAAATAAAAAAAAGAAATTCTGTTCTGAATGAACAAAAAGCAGCTCGACTTATCTTGCAGTGTTGACTTATGATATGTCAGCCCAAATGAACAATATTAGCCGACGCAATTAAAATATTAATTGACTCATAATGTTGGGTCTTTAAATCGACTCAATTTGCTGATTTCGTTATACTTTGTTTTCGTTCCTCTAACATTATTCATATGATATATGCATAAATCATTTGAGCTTGCTCACTAAATAGCCATAGAATATAGACAGAATACATTTATGTATATTAATTTATTAAATAATGAAATAATTCAGCAACCTAAATATTAGATTCGAAAACCTTATATAGCAAGCCGAGAAAATTAAAGGTTAAATTATCAAAACAAGTATACTTTCTTAACCAGCAGACTCTTCAAGAAATAATTTACAAAGAAAAAACTTTAATTTACTTAATTAACAGCTGCAATTTGCCTCTAAATTGAGTGACAAATAAAATTTTTTTTACGCTTGAGAATCATACTTTTTTTGTGAATGTCCTGCTTATACTGCGCCACTGTCAATAAAATACGAAATTATAGCTATCCACCAACTGCACCAAATACATACAAATATATATTTTTTCATTAAATGCGAGAGAAACTGCATATCCACTCATGTCACAATATGTTGTCACGCTCGTTGTCAGAAAAGTTTGCTTCTATTTGGCTTACCCTTATTTTCCTCTCATTTTGGTATTAATAAGTAAACACTTGCCAGTAACAAGCACTCGTCACAACTGCAGTGGCCACGATAAATTCGTTGGCAACACTTGTTGTAAACAACAATAACCACACACCCTCTCAACCGCCCACAAGTATACTTGTGGCAAGTAGTGCGGCAAGCGACATGAAGTTTTTCAAACATAAATTTAATGAATACTACAAATGAAAAATGTACAAAAAATAACAACAAAAGAGAGTAGGAAAAATCACACAACTGTCAGTTCGTTCCGTTTGGTGGCAGCAGCGCAAAATCCAATGACAAATATCCACCGCAGAAATGCTACAAATGATTTTTATTGATTGGCAGGACGTGAGTTGCGACGCCGCAGCAATGCAGCAATTATTATTTGCGCTGACCGACGTAATCGGATTTGTTGTTATTCTGTTGTCAGTTAACGAATGCGCGAATGCGTGCACTGCTGCAAAGCTGCGAATATGCGGTAAATTATTGTCTGTCTTTTAAAGTTGTATTTGTGAGGGTGCTTGGCAAGCATATTAATGGGTTAACAATAAAAATATGTTGAAGGAATTATTAAAATATTTTTTAAATCGACGGAATTTTTAACATACACACCCCTTATAGTCAAGCTTACAAAAACGCACCAGTCGTTCTTTCTTTTCACTGTTCGACGCCAATTGGAAAATCCAAGTGTAGCCAGGTCCTTCTCCATTTGGCCTTTCCAACAGAGTGGATGTCTTATTCTTCCTCTGCTTCCAATGGCGGATACTACGTCAAATACTCTCAAGGATGAAGTGCTTTCATTCATTCGGACGGCATGATGTCCCTTAATTCTCTGAATCTTGCCAAAGTCGTCGTATATCTCGTACAGCTCATCGTTTCATCGATTGCCGTATTTGCCGTAGCCAATGTTCAAAAGACCATAAATCTTCCGCAGAACCTTTCTCTCGAAAACTCGCAACGTCGACTCATAAGTTGTTGTCATCGTCCATGCCTCTGCGCCATAGAGAAGGACGAAGATGACGAGTGACTTATAGAGTTTGGTCTTTGTTCGTCGAGAGAGGACTTTACTTCTCAATTGCCTACTCAGTCCGAAGTAGCAAGTAGTTATTCTGCGTTGGATTTAGAGGCTGGAGTTTTTGATGGTGTTAACTCTGGTTCCAAAATTGACAAAATTATCTACGACTTTGATGTTATGACTGTCTACAGACACCTGGAGCTGTCTGTTTAATGACAGCGATGAAGCTCACTTTTGTTTGCATGGGTACGTTAATAACAAAAATTGTCTCATTTGGAGCGATGGTTATCCACAAGCCAATATTAAGACTGTCATTTCTCCGGCTTCATACATTCATTGAAGGTATGGAGGGAAGAACTCGCTTTACTGTCGGGAACTATCCACCAGCTCCAATTTCAGGTATCTTAACCACTGCAGCATCTTCCAAGCGGAAATGGTTGTCATAAAAGTGGCAATAGGTCGACTGCTCGGAAGCGCAGCTTCTTGCAGAATGGTGACCACCCACCCCGATAATAGGTACTGACTATACGCTCAAGACTAGTAAGGTAATGTCTAGTCTCCATATCTACATGATTAAGCTGGTTTTGCAGGAAACTGTCAGGCTGATGAGCTTACTAGGACAGATAATACAGTATCGCTAACGGCAGAATGGGAACGGGTAGAACGTCCGTTGGTTTCTTGAGTTTTACTAATGGTTTGCTAGGACTCAGACGAGCTCAGCAAACGTTGTTAATTACCAACCGATGTGCAGTCGCAAGGTCTTCCTGATCCAAACTAAATCGTTAGACGTCTAATGAGCTCTTCACATACAGCAAAGTCCACATTTCAATAGAGGTGGGAATTCCAGATACTGGCCGATCAGTATTTATGCGGTGGGATTGAACAATTTGCCGGAAGGCGGTAGCTTACTTGCTTGTAGTCATCTCAACACTTTCTCTTCTCCTCTGCCAAATCAAGGCTACAGCTCGGATCTCAGTCAACAAGGAGAAAATAGAAATTAAACAGATAGATTCAAACAGCTTTAGCGAAAGCTAATATTCAACTACCGGATCTGGCTTCACGAAGGACTGTACCTAACAGTTTAAATGTTATCCCCGCCATCTTGAAGGATCAGCCATCCAATCTAACCTCTCCCAAATATGGGACCAGTAAACATGAAAATTACACTGTTTTTCGCTTCTTAAAGTAACTTCTTCCAAAGACATATGCAAGGACTACCAAGCTCGTACCATAAACTTGCTAAATCTAAGTACTTCCTCCGTTTACCATGGCTCCTTGTTTTGTTTCGGAAGTATTTGACTGTCTCATGTCAGAGCACAACTCACGCGTGACAGGCACACACTTTGCACACATACTTATAACCTCACACGAAATGTTTGTGGCAGTATGTGGTTGGCTGTGTCGATGTCAGCAATCATGTGCAACCAGCTGGCCACTTTAGCCAACAAGCATGCCACAAAGGTTAAGTAGCACATGCGAGACATGCGAAACATGCGCACAAGAGTCACGTACAAGCCAACCAAACAAACACATGCGCACACACAACTAGTGACACCAAGTGCTCACACATTGATGTATAGGATTTTGCAACATCATTGGTAATGTCTGCCACATGCAACAAAGAGCAAGAGTCACGGCAAAATTGTGGCAATAGCAGCAGTAAGTAACACAACGCATCACTGCCATCATTAACAACTCACACGTAAGGCAAAATGTTTTGCAAAAACACAAACAACAATAACAGCAACTATTTGTATATGTGGCAACTTAGCAAGGCATGTGTCTCGTCTTCATTGTGTTTGGCACATTTCTTACTTTCCAGCCGCCGTCACACAAACTCGGTGTAATGTTTTTTGGACCGCCTGTCTGTGCATGTGTCCGTCAGTCAGCTGACTCAAGTGGTCACATACGAAATGTCTTGGCAGTCGGGCACAAAGTGTTGGCAGTTGAGGTAATTGTAGCGAGAAAATGTTGCAAAGCGCCACACTGTGGTTCCAGGCGTCTGTATGTTGGTGCTGCCTAACTGTCAGCCTATCTGTTGAGGCGTGAGCTCTGCTACATTCTTGACATATCTGTTACTTGAAACTGTTGTTATGTTAATTGCAATGCCACATGCGTGTGGCAGCATACACAGTGGTTAAGTGTATCGGGTGGTTGTATCGTGGCGTATCCTCTTGTGTGTACGGTATGTGAAGATTTATGTGTCCGTGTAAAAGGCTGTGTACAATTTATTTTAATGTAATGAGGACGTTGAGATACATTGCTCCTAAAATTAATGAAAAAACCTAAGTTCCTAGGAGTTAAATTTTCGTCATCAAGTAAAAGAGTCCTTGGACCTCAATATAGCTGGAAAGGAACAAGCATTTTGGTCACAAAATCATCTAAGCTGGTATTTCTCGTCTTTTGTGTTCACAAAATGTTCCAAATTGGTAGAAAATTAGGCTACAAACTCAAAAACCGCCGAATTCTTTAATTTTAGCTGTGGGCAGAATGTACATATCACGAAATCTTCCGTTCTTCTTCCAAGATTTTTACGTACATTAACCTGATCGTCCTTGGAACTCCGTTACATTCCATTCAACTGTAACAACAACATAGTCTGCAAAAATTTCCGTAGTATAAACACCGTAAGTTTTTCTAATTATTCTTCTTTGGTACTACAACCGTGGGTCGGTCTGGGCGAAGAACACAAAACTTCGCCATTTCTCTCTGTTCATTTCGGAATCTCGCCAGTTGCACATTTCAAGTGCAGATAGGTCGATGTGCACTTGGTTCTTCCATTGGATGCGTCCTTGCTTACGTTGTCCACCTACGGGTCTCGAACTAAAGGAGCTTTTCGCTGAAACATCGTCTTCCATGCGGACTACACGAACTAATCAGCTCATTTGTTAGATTTTTATGCACTTAACTGCAAGCATGACGACGTAGAGCTCTTACAGTTCGTGGCTCCATTTTCTTCGATATTCTTCACTCACACGGACGTCTCCAAATATCATGCTGAGAACAGTTTTCTCGAGTATTTCAAATGTTCTCTCCTTTCGGCTCGCCATCGATAATATTTCGGCGCTGTATAATAGGACGGGGATGCAATCGTTGGATTTTTATGCGCATAACTTACTATATAGTTCGTGGTTTCATCTTCTTTGATATTCATCACTCAAGTAGAGACCAGTTCTCTCGAATGGCCCAAACGCTTTCTTATCTCGGTTCGCCAGCATCCATGTTTGGGAGCTATATGAAAGATCGGGAATAGTGAGATATTTATAAAGTATAATTTTTGTTCGTCGAGAGAGAGATCTGCTTTTCAACTGCCTACCGATCTTAAAGTAGCACCTGATGGCAAGAGTTATACCAAGCTCGATTAGTTATTGGTAGAATTTATGATGGTTATGAGATTTACAAAGCGCTTAGCTTATCAAATTTATAGCTGCCAATATAAACGTGGGACCCCAGATGCGATATAGCTTCATATGTGCCCTTCAGGCAACCTCAGGCTTTTCCAGGCTGGAAAACGGTTTACTGATGTCTCCATGATTAAGGCTTTCGATATCAGTATCATCTTCGCACTTCAGTGGTATCACTTTTTTCAGCATTATATTAAAGAAGACGCACGAGAGGAAATCACCTTGTCTAAAACCTTATCTGGTATTGAACGGCTCGGAGCATTATATTGAAGAAGATGCTCGAGACGGCATTACCTTGTATAAAACTTTGTCTGATATCGAATGGCTCGGAAATTTGTATTGAAGAAAACGCACGAGAAGGAATCCTTTCGTCTAAAACTTCGGAGAGGTCCTTCCCGATTTTGACGGAGTTGAAGGTTGTGCTCTCAGTCATACTGCAGAACTGTAAGAGTTTCGCGGGTATATCGAACTTAGACATGGCGTCAAATAGACAGCTCCTGTCAGTGCTGTCGAAAGCGACTTTAAAATCGACATCGGTCGATCTGTTTCTACCACACCCCATTTACATCTCACTAGTAAGTTCAATGCTTTGTAGGACTGCAAGTGGGAACTCAAGTCAGCATTCTAAACCAGAATGTCTACTAAGAAGCATATTGTTAAACATTCCTCTGTATACCCCTCGATACCGGAAATTACTACAGGGTTTTCCTCACTTTCGAACAAGAAGAGATGTAACGCCACTAATTCTAACGCCTTTAGTATGTTTTCACTTTAAAAGGAGCTCATGTACTCTTACGCCACAAAACATGTGTACTAACAAATCCTAAGCTCTAAAAATCTACCAAAAATTGTACGCACAAGCTTAACTGTATTAAATTATAAAAATTCACTGTAAATATTCATGAAAAATGCACACGCATTAAAATAATATTCCGCATTTAGGTTTACATATACACATTTACTTTGCATAAATTTATGCTAAATGCTCCGTGCTTACGCACTGCTTCCGCAGCTCTAGTAAATACATACTCTATATTTACCGTTTTAAGGCAAAGTAAAATTGTTTTCGCTTTTTCGTTTGGACTACAAAAAGTTTTTGCTTTAGAGCTTTCTACTCTTTGACTCCACAGATTTCATTTCACTTTTGCCGCTTTGCTGTTCAGCACTCACATCCGCTTTCAACTGCAACATACCGACTTTTGTAGAAGTGTGCTCCCATATTTGTAGATGGCTGCCGGAGGCGCAGGCAAATGTGTAAATGCGTACCCATTTTCCCTTTTGCATATTTTCATTACGGCTAATAAGTGGAGTATACTGAGCGGAAAGAGCACTATAAGCACACATGCAACAACTTGGCTTTGGGGCATACAAACATATATGTACGGTATGAATGTAGGCTGTAGCCTTTTTCATGCGTGCTGCATATACAAGCATAGTATTTATATACTTATGTTTATATGTGTATAATATACATATGTATATTGTATTTTGATAAGGTCCTCTATGTTATATTTACATAAGCATATATTGTATATGAGCTGATTGAGGCAAATTTGAAGCGATTGCTTAACTTTAGTAAATAAGCAGACTATCGTATAGGTAAGGGATCAACTTAATCATCAGCCATCTTGAGACCTAGCATTTATTATTGGATAATATTCGACCGAATCGACCACGTCCAGCACACAGTGAAGGAAATATGGCATCCATAGCTGAGAGTGTACACGAAAACTGTGGAAAGTCGATTCGGCGTTTTTCGCAGCAAGTCGGACTGACTATGGAATCACTTGGCGTATTTTACGTCGAAATCTTGAATTGAAAATAAACAAAAGCCGCTCAACCTTCCCAAGCGACATCGTTTCGCTCTATGGGCTCTTGAAAAGTGCCTAGAATATCCGACGTTTTTGAGCCAAATTTTGTTCAGCGATAAGGCCCATTTCTGGCTCAATCGGTAAGTAAACAAGCAGAATTGAGGCATTTGGGAAGAAGAGCAATCTGAATAGATTCAAGAGCTGTCATTTCATCCAGAAAAAACTACGGTTTGGTGTGGATTGTATGCCGGTGGGATTATCGGTCCATATTTCCTTAAAAATGGTGCGAGTGAGAACGTAACCGTCAATGGCGACCGTTATCACGCTTTACAAGTCTGAATTAAAGAAAGCCAAGACTTTCATGAGTCCTCACGTTTCATTCGCATTCTAAATAGAAGAAAAGTTTAACTCCACCGGGGTATCCGAGAAAAGAGGATAATGGTTGGACCGCCAGCAGTCGTTGGAACTACTTCCTAGTGCTTACATTCCCCTGAAAAAGTGCTACTGGGGAAGCATCGAGAAGATTGCACAGCCTGCTTGGACCTCTTGAATCCCGTTTCTGTTGAAATCTTTGAAGAGACTCATACGTCTGTATATTAGGAGCAGAATACTTATGGATAAACTATATGTCTATATCAAAGGCAGGTCGGTCACTACTTTGCACATGTAGTGTAAAGGCTGAAGGGAATTTGTTGTAGGCCCCTTTTTCGACGTCGCGTGGCTTTGGACAACGTGGAAGCAATAGTTAAAGCCTTCATAAATAGTATTTTTTGCGACTGAACCGTCTTAGTGGAATGAGGTAGAGCAAAGACATCACAAAAGCTTAATGGGAAACCCCTGCAGAATAGAGTACTTTCCATACCGCTTTGGATCTCAATAGTTAACAATTTACTAAAGGACTGGTGGAACGAGACTTTCGGGTAATAGCTGATGATGATTGCCTTATCGTCAAAGTAAAATTCCTAAATACCGAAGGGAACCTCCACGTATTATTCACTTGGCGCCCTTAGCGTCAACCCAAGTAAAGCTGAAATTGTTTTATTTACTAGAAGGTGTAAGATCCTAAACGTCCCTTTCTTCTCAATCGGGTATTCAAGAGTTCAACCTGTTGATAAGATGAAATACCTAGATTTTATTCTTCGTGAAGCGTTCATGGAGACCAAATATTAAGAAGAGAGTTAAGAAGGCATGGAATGCCTAATATTGCTTTAGAGGACCCAAAGGAAAAGGTGGGGACTCGCAATCATTGCCGGCATGTGTACGGCTGCACAGTATGCTCTAACTATCAAGGTTGGTGAGTATCTAAAAGGCACAATGACACGACATCCTCTCCACTTTCAACTACATCTCTGAAAATTTGGATATCCACGTCGCAGAGGTTATAAGTGGTGCCTTAGTCTGCTCCCATACCTTCGAGGGATATATGGCTGGAGAGAAGTCGCTGGAGAAGAGGCGCAATGAGCTTATTCGCGAATATATCAAAGCTAGAAGGGAATGTCGGAGGAAGAATTTTTTGTAAGACCACTTTTAAAGTTTCTTTTGACTGAAAAAAAACAAAATATTCAGGTAGATAAATGCAACATATATTCAATTACAAATAAAATATCAAGCGAAGTAAATATATTTATTTTCAATATAAGTGCACCAGCGAAGTAATTTGAAGCCAAGCGACATTGCAGAATTATAGTTCACCTCGCTATGCATAATTGCTCACACACAACCGTTTATTTAACTCACGAGCGCTCCACGTTACGTTGTCACGGCGCTGTGGTAATAGCTACCATAGCATAAAATGGCTGACTGTAGTAAAAGCGCCGGAAGTGCATACATTTCGTACACACACACAGCTGCTGCCGCCCTTAATACTCATACCCAAACGCTAACCAGCTTAAAAAACTAATTTCAATTAGACGCTCAAAGCAGTTAATCTACGGTACGGCGCTGTGTTGTTCGAAAGCGCATATTGTTGCTTTATCTTATGGCAATACCGGCAGCCGCGAGAGCAACACTCACTCACAACACACGCTTAATTCACTAACTGCCTGGCAGTATGGCTGCTCCAACGCGGCGCCATTTTATGCGGTATATTTATTACGAGGTGCTACAGAGAGCAGATGTTCGCCAGGAAGTGAAAAATGCTGGGTAAAAACTGGTTCGGTTTTAGTGGATTAAGAGACGACAGGAATCGTTGTTATTAACTTGTTCATCGAAGCGTCGGAAAGATTTGATTAACTTTCAGAATTTTTGAACTACTACAAGTAGTCAAAAATTATACAGTCGAAGATAAGTAACGGAAATTAGGGTAGTCGAAAAAGTCTTTTCGTTTTTTTAATCAAGCTATCTGGTTTCTCGGAAAAAAACTGCCACAAATAATTTTCACAGGCTTCTTTTGGAGCCAACTTTACTCCACTAAGGTCAGGGCTATAAGGTGGGTGCATCAAAACTTCCTAGCCAAGCTCTTCCAGTTTTTGCCGAATCATCAAAGATGTGTGTAGTCTAGCCTTGACCTGATGAAATGCGAAGCCCTTTCTGTTGATCAGTTCTGACGGCTTTTTTCGATTGCTTGCTTCAATCTCATCAGTTGTTGACAGTAAAATGAAGAATCAATCGTTCGACAGGGCTGGAACAGCTCATAGCGAATGAGTCCTTTCCAATCCCACCAAACACGCAGCATAAGCTTTCGAGGAGTCAATCCTGGCTTGGCGACCATTTGTTGGACTTCACCACGCTTGGACCACAATTTTTTCGCACGTTGCATTCGTAATTGATGCACATTTCGTCTCATTTCCTTTCATCAAAGAATCGCAGATGCTAATTCGATCTATTCAATTTTTCACAGACAATTCATGTGGTACCCAAACATCGATCTTCTCTTTGTAGCCAACCTTTTTAAAATGATTAGAAACCTTTTTTATGAAGTAGCACATATTTCACTGAAAATTCAATTCGTAACTAGTTATAAACCGACTGGTCTGCATTTCCTCTGAACAAGGCAGTGCCTACCGGATGTTCTCCGTGTGAGTTTATGTTCACACACGTAGAAAGGGAGGCTCGAGGGATGGTATGGCGCTTCTACACTACCCGAGTATACGCTGCAGGCGCATTATTCTTACAGTAACTTCTGTTATTTTTGTTGTTAATCGCTTAAAAGTGTAAAATGTGTACTTTGTGGCGCGTCAAAATATGTCTGTCGAAGGAGGAAGCGCATGAAAGCAGCAAAAATGAAAGGAAATTGTATTAAAAAAAGCACATCAAAGTCCGTAATGTACGAGAAGTGGAAAATAGCACTATGTAGTTGGGTTATAGCTTGCGTCAGTAACGTTTCATATAAAAAGTTGGCGCCTAGGTCTTCGCACACGTGAGCTGGCGGCTTTAGCTTAATCTTCTGACACCTAACTGATCCTCATGCTTCTTGCCGAAAGAGACCTAGCTCTTTTGGTCTATTTATGGACGGTTTTTATTCGACTACTCTCCATTAACTTCTGCTCTTGTAAATTTGTATTCTACTCTCCGTTTAATCTTGATCTTATTAATTTGTGTTACCATACATTTTAGCCTTACCACCACCCTTAAACTTTGCTTTTATCCTAGCCGCACCTCATTTTAAGCCTTAATTGCTGTTGCTTTTAATTCAATTTATTTGCGCAAGTCTTACATAAACATATATGTACATAGTATACATGTACATACATACACGTAAGAGTACACTTATAAGCAAACATATTTACAAGTACACCGCGTGGCAAGCGAAAACTTTATTTAGTAGGCAATGAAGTGGTTAGCGGTTGCGTGAACTGTTGTTGTTGCTTTTATTGTTATTGTAGTTTTAAAAGTTTTGGCTCCGCCCATATAATTTAAGACGACAACTTATGGAGTTTAACGTTCTTCATTAGCCGCTTTTAACTCTGTAATGATAATGATTAAAACCCATTCGCTCTTTGGCGTAGCGCGAATTCTCTCTCTGGCGCATACAAGTTGAGAGAGTGTTTTATGTTAATAATATCATAATTGCGGCAAGAAGTACGGAGAGAAGTAAAAAGCGCGGAAGATAATCAGTAAATTAAATCAAGTCATTCCAGTTCCTACAAGTCGAAAGATGACCTTCCGTTTAAGATGGCTAGCTTACGAAGCTGAGAAGTTGAGCGATCTCTTAATTTGCACTAATTTTATGGTCATCACATTACGAATACGATATTATTAGAAGTAAACTATTGTATTTTTTTCTCTACTTTTCTAGGCTCGGACACAAGCAAGCGCGCCATCTGTTGACAGCAAAGCTAGCAATCGATAATTTAAAGGTGAAACGAAAACGATTTTAGAAGGCCTGAAAATCCAGTTACGCCAATGAAAAGCATTACCCAAGCAAATAAAAACTATCCATTATAAAAGAATCAATGAATCATATCAAAATAAATTGAACCAGTTTTGCCAACAATATAGCAAAAAGCAACTCTGTAGTAATTTGAGGAAATACTGGCGAGAAATACTGGATAAAAGCCCGGTTCGTTTGAGTTACGTACGAGTAATTAGCAGACCCAACTGTCGTGGGACCGGCGGACGATGAATGAACGATCAGAAAACGAATTATTTTTCATTAAGTCTTCTCTCTAATTTCTTTCAAAATGGTTTCATTAGCAATGATGCTGATGAATTTTGTGCAATATTATCCAGTCCAACATTAAGCTCGGTATAATAGTTGGGGATGCAATAGTGACTCATGGAGTACGTATGGATTGTTGCCTGACCAATAACGCATATTTTGCTTATTGACAAAGCCATTTAGTCGAAAATTAGGCTCATCGCAGAAGATGATTTTTCGATGAAAATCCGGATCATTTTCAAGTTATCCAATTCACATACATACAACACAACGATTCTGACGGTCAAACGGCTTCAGTTCTTGCGTCAATTCAATCTTGTAAAGATGTACGCACAGAGATGTGAACTGATAATGCAACACCGTCATGTAACATACCTAGTGAGTGACTGATTTCTCCCTCATTCTCATTCTATTCTCGACACCTGGCTTTGTTCTCGTTGAATCCCGAAAAATTTTGTACAATCGCATGTGGATTGGTGTAAAGAAATGCTGAAAAAATACGATCGCGGTGCTTCAAAAGACGTTTATAAGATCGTCACAGGTGACGAATCATGGATCTATGCGTATGAGCCCGAAACAAAACAGCAATCGACCGTGTGGGTCTTCCAAGACGAGCCAAATCCAACGAAAAAAAAAACCATTTTCGTTGATAAATATGCCTATTTACATTATTAGGCCAGAAATATATATAGCAACCCCCGTAGTACGCCAAGATCTTTTCGCAAAATGCGTCACAACGACTTTCACGACACTCAATTTTTATTTGACAGGACGATTATGATGACCAAAAACTTTAGCGCTCTTAAAGTTTAAGCCACTGACTCCGAACTTCGGTAGTAAATTTTAATAATTTTGACACGTTGTTGGATCGTATATCATGCCACGATTAAATGCCAAACCTTACCGAAGAAAAATGTCAAAAGAGCAGGGAAAATATGGCGTCGTTTGCTGTCCCTGTCGTTCTACTTTTATAGCGTGCCTATTCAAAAACCCGTTGTGTATACGTTATATTTAACATAATTCAATCAATTTAAGTGAGTAGAATTTGAAAAAATATTAAATCACTCTCCCAGACTCTTCAAGCCGAAAATTCACAAAATGAAAGTGAAAGCCAAGCTTTACTCAAACTTAAGACACGCTTCTACACACACACACACACATTATTATGTGCGCATTGCAATTGACGGCGATATCAAAATTAATTTCCAACAGAATTCGCCAAAGCCAAAGCAACGCCACCACACTCAAGGCATATTTACTTTCATTTACTGGCATTGCCAGCACACAATTTCGAAATTCCCGCTTGCCACAAAACCGCCACAATAAGAAAAGCGCTAAACCCGCTACGCGGCACATTGTGAGAATGCGCGCTGCGACGCCGCCGCCGCGCCGATATGCTTTCGCTTTGTGCCGGCAGTGCGCTTCGTTGCAGGAATGCAGTTATTTTGTCGTATTATGCCATTTTGCATTTTCTGTTGTTGTTGCATTCCTGGTTGTTTCCACTTTCGGCTTTGTTGCGCCGAATTCAATTTGACGCCAAGCTGTTTGTCACGCCGCTATCAGCAAAGCATTTATTAAATTGTCGCCCAAGCAACGCGGCAAACGAGCGCAACGGTTGTAATGAGCGCGCATTGTCGTGCGCTCAAGTACAAGCAGCCTACGGCGACGTTGTGCAGTGCGAGCGATGCAGTCATACCGCGACTTGCATCTTGCCAAGGAGTTAGCGAAAGCGTAAGCTGATGCAGGGCGGAGAGGCGATCAAAGAAAAACATTACGAAATTTGTCAAGCTGCATAATTCAAATTTCCGGAAAATACAAGCTGTTTGTAGGTCGAAGAGAGGGTTTGGTAGGGAGTGTGTTGCTTGCAAAGCGCACTAATGCTGTCGGGTAAGTGGGTACGGCAAGAGATTCGACTGTAATTTGCACGTTCGCAAGCAGCTGCTGCCTCTCGAGCGCGATCAATATACATATGAACATGAATGTTAGTATGTATAGCATCCTTATAGTACATTGGCATGAACTAACAGCGGGAGTATGTGTGATGTGACGACCTTCTCTCTGGTTACATACCGAAGGCAGATGTTTGATTGAGGAAAACTCGCAAGAAGGGACGCAGTGAACTGCTTTTATACAGTTAGATCGAAGCAAGGAGGGTTGGTTGGGAAAGGACTCTTCTGTAAGGAGTTCTCCTCCAATCTTATGTTTAGGCTATCGAAACACTGTTTTGTCATTTAGGCAGTCATGGCTGTTATTAAGGTAAGGTAGCGTTTACTCCGGCGACAGAGCGGAAATACTATCGTTGAACTCGTTAGCTGTGCGCCCAAAGCTAGTCAAGGAGTGTCTGTTCTCACTAGAAATAACTTAACGTACTTTATCATCAGATTTGTGTTATTGCCTAAGCCTAGCCAGAGGACCACACTTGCCCCACTAACAAACAGAATGGGAGCAATTTGCATATCCATGGGCATCTTGCGTTCTAGGATAGTATATATTGATTTTGTGTGGGCTTAGCATTCACTGATCAAGAACCGCTCCTGTACTACTTCCAGTTCAGTTTAACCAAGAGTAGTAAACAGAAGGTCTTTTGAACCATTTGCCCTTAGTAAAGTCCAACTTGTCGCAGTTGTAGAGATCCAGTAGGATATATTTCAATCGGCATTCATTGTCTAAAAATCTAAACGAAGAGAAGGTTAGCGGTCAAAATTGTATGGAGGAGGGTGAGGTGGTAAGATCCAGTCACTTTCTTCTATATTGTCCAGCGTTTGCAAAACTGAGGTTGAAACATTTTGGCAGTCTTACCTTTTACAAGCCAGAAGACATAGCCGAAACTGACATTAGACGTGTCAATAATTTTATGACAGGCTCAAGACGCTTTGTCGCCTTTTAGGTAACACAACGGACGGGTATTTCAAGCTGTACAAATCAGATTCATGTAAGGATCGACCTCGTACTCAGACAAACGTAATATAAAGGGTGGTCCATTTCGAGGTTATATAAACTTCAGATTTAATAAGGAATGTTTATTATCATTCAAAATAACATTCTTTGGCAGTTATTTTTCGAAGATTATCTCTTTCAAATGTCGGCCGATGCTACGAGGATATCGATGACCTGTTTGAGCTCTTCGACTGGTAACTGGCAAATAACACCCTTGATGCTTTGCTCCTAAGCCCAAATTGAAGCGAGATTATCCGCATTGACTTTGGACTTTACATATCCCCACAGAAAAAGGTCTAACGGTGTGATATCACACGGTGTTAGTGGTCGATCCACCGGTCGAAAACGTGAAATTATCTTTTCAATGAAGTGTTATCTCAATAAATCCGTTGGGTGATGCGATGTGTGGGAAGTGCCGCCGTCTTGTTAAAATTAAATGTCGCCGAGATCACAAACTTCAATTTCAGAAATCAAACACTAGGTTATCATGGCTCTTGAATCTCTTTCGGTTGCTGTTTGTCCCAAATGCGGCAATTTTGCTTGTTTATATTGAACAAGAAATGGGCGTTATCACTGAAAAAAATTTGGTACGAAATCGTCGGATCTTTTTGAAACTTTTCAGGAGTCGATGGAACGAAGCAATGGCGATTGGGAACATTGAGCGACTTCAGCTCTTTCAATTTAAGACCTCTACGTAAAATGCGCCAAGTCGTTCCATAAGTCAGTCCGAGTTGCTGCACTCTCAGCTACGCCTGCTATATTTTCTTCACTGCGAGATGGATATGGTGTATTCGGTCGAATATTGTCTTCAAAAATGGTGCTGATGTTGCGAATAGTACGCTCAGTAGACCGATTATGTTGAGCATAAGTTGGGCGAATCGGGAGTAACACATTCTTAACAGAACGTCAGTTTTCGTAATAAAGTTGAACGATTTGTTCAGGCGTTAGTCTTCCCATCATTTGACCTCTACTCCCCTTGACTATAACACATAAAAGCCTACGCGTTTGGAAATCTTAACTTTCATTTTCGGTTCCAGCAACACAAAATTAGCAAGAAATAGCCTCTAGTATCACAGTCGCAAAATTACTATAACACTAGTGTTATTAATTGACCTAGGAACAGTTGGTAGCTGTACATGACAATCTAAAAGTTCAAAATTTTTAAGTATAAATGAACCATACCGAAGCTTGACAGGATTGAATTACTTATGCAATTCATATAAAATGATATGTCTGTACAAATAACGGATTGCATACGCTCACGTTTATTAGTGTGTTTGTATTTAAATGATCTCCGACTGTGCCAAGCGAACGTTAGCCCACTTCTGCCAACACGCTGACAGCGCTAAGCATCTGTTTATAATAAACTATGTTTATTACTTGAGTGACGCACACTCGCTGAAGGCCCCACACGTGCCCCAGAGCTCACCAGGCCGAGGCACAGCGCAGGCAGTAAACACAAACACAAACACAGGCACATGCAGTGCCACACAACTGCTGCCCCAAGTCATGGCCTTATGCTGCACACACCCCCCAGGCAGCGGTGGAGATGGTGGCCACTTTGACTTTGATTAATGTTAGACACGCTGGCATGCCGTGCTGCTGGCAAATTGAATTTCATACTGGTTTCGCGCTAACAAAATGCAAATGCCGTTCAAATTTAAAATACAAAACACTGGCGCACAAAGAAAGAAATCAAGCGAATGCACACACATACATACACAAGCACACGCACAGCAGCGCACGAGCATACAAATGATTTGAAAGGCAGCAATGGCGGTAACAGCACTGTTCATGCAACGCTTATGCAGTTTATGTTTATTACAAGTATTTGTGTATCTGTGTGTGCGTGTATGAGTGTGTGTATGTGTGGGCATGGCTCCAACGGGCGGCAAATGGCATAAACAGCGTCAACAGCTGTCAGTGGCAGGCAGCAAGCTTAAAACGGTGCCTGCCTGCACAGAGCGTTGCGCGTGCGTCTGCATATTGCTGCGCTGTTTTATGGCCTCACACACACACTGACATGCTTACGTGTACAGAAATATGTAAAGCTCTTGCTTTTTGCCTTTTCGCTTACGCTCTAATATTTATTTGACTACTTCTCAGCCACTTGACGTGCTTTATCCGCTGTTGCAGTTGCAGCTGCTGCCGCGCTGTGCAGCTGTAAGTGTGTATGTGTGTGTGTGTTAAGTATTGCTCTGCATGTTTATTAAACAGTTTTATGGCGAAACAAATTTGTTTCCACTCAATATTGCGCCCTCGCAGCGGCTGCAGCGCGGCACTAATTCATTACAACGGCGTGTAAGTGTGTGCGTGTTGTGGAGGCAGTGTTTCGGTAGTGCTATTTCTTACCACAAAAACTAATAACAGTAATATTTTAACTAGACCAAGCAATTTTTTAAGTGATTCTTGCCGCTTAACTACTAATTGTGTTCAATTTAGCATAATATAAAGCAATTAAATAATTTTCCAATTAGTATTTAATCGACAATAAATTTCCACAGTAGCGTCTAACAGTTTAAGATGAATGGATGTGGGTGAGATTCACATAACCTGTTTATAGGTTACCTTAGAAATAACAAATAAGGAAGAGCTGAGTTCGGGTATAACCGAACTTTTCATACTCTCACAACTTGCAAGGATTAAAGCCATAGAAGTAGCCTCAGGTATATAAGGTTGTCAAAAAGGTTTCAGGGCAATTTTCGCTAGTTTTTTCATGAAAGCGCGTAGTTCTAATTTTATTCGTCGCATCGGGTAATGCTATACCTTTTTGAAAAGCTCATTTCACGCGCTAACACGTGTTTGATTGATTGTCGTTTCTTTTAAGTTGTTCTTGAGTTATAGCGTCGCAAACATGGAGAAAATAAAGAGAAAATACGGCATATTTTACAGTAGTACTACGATAAAGGCAAAAATGCATCTCAAGCGGCCAATAAATTTGTGCAGTTTATGGACCCGATACAGCTTCCATTTCCACCGCACAACCATGGTTTCAACGTTTTCGTTCTGGTGTAGAGGTGGTCGAAGATGCGCCACGCTCCGGAAGGCCTGTCGTCGAAAATAGCGATAAAATCGGTGATTTGGTCGAAAGAGACCGCATAGTGGTCATCGAACCGTTATAAACCATATGAAGAAGCTAGGAGTCACTAAGAAGCTCGATGTATAGATGCCACACGAATTGACTCAATAAAAATACCGCAAGACTTGTTTGGCATCTTAATTTGCTTAGTTATGGCCTACGTTTTCGATTAGTGGCGTTTTGTGGGCGTGGCAGTAGTCGGATTATGCCCATCTATTGCTTTTTTAACAAGGAACACGTGAACCAAGTTTCATCCAGATATCTTCTTTTGTACTCAAGTTTTAGCTTACAAGATGAATGGATGAACGGAGAAACAGACAAGCAGACTGACAGACAGTCTCTCAGATTTCAACTCCTCCCATCATTTTGATCATTAAAGGGCGCTGGACTCACAGACTTATTTATCGGCGCCTCAATTAGTATCCGCGAACAGTGGAGAGGAGCACAAGCATCAAAATGTGGCAGCAGTGGTGACAATCCTCATCCAAAGAGCGGTGGAAGCACAGACTTATTCCAGACATCCACTTGTGGATAGACAACGACATATGAACCTGAATTTCAATCTGATACAAATACTTAGGGGACATGGATATTTTAGAAGCTACCTTTACAGATTACACAATGACATTAGTCCGAACTTTCCGACGTATACAGAGTATATAGAATACTCTGAACATGCATTATTTTCAAATACAATGGAAAAGCTTAAATCCATACACGATGGTAGTTTTACGGTCGACACTTTTACGCCACTCATGTGTCAGTCAACTGGGAAATGGATAGTTGTTAGCGAAGCGAGTGTTTTCATAATGAAAAGACTGATACTTTTTCAACATATTAGGCGTCCTTCAGCCCGCGCAATACAGAATACTTAAATGTTCTGTCCCAAATCTACCTCGCTTAGTTATAGGTGATACATACAATCGTTAGGTCAACATAACTATTATAATCTGTACAAAAATGTTGCAAGAGTACAAAACCCCAAAAACTTTGTTTTTTTTTTTGACATTCCATTATGTCCAAAAGGCTCGGATACAAAAGTGGTAGACCTTTTCATTACCAGCAACTTTGTCACGTAACTTTTTTCTATAGGACTCGTTGTTTTGCCACAAATTGAAAAAAAAAAAACATATTTTAATGCTTAAAAATTCAATCACGCTCATTCCTCTTCTCGGCTCAGATCGCAGGTAGATTATTTTTCATGTTTGTTATTATATCTTTCATTTCCATTGGGTTTCATCATACTATTATTCCTTTTGCTTTCAAAAATTATCAACGTTGGCCTATATCTAATTTATCTGTTTGAATATGGTTTCAGACATATCAGGACCTCAGTTAACAAGCATTAGCGGATATTTATTGTAAGATTTCTTAGTTTTTCGAAATATAATAATAATAGCTGCGCATTTGCGATTTTATACTCGATAAATCAGTTAACAACTTAGTAACCTCATCTAATTGATCTATCAGACCGAACTAAAACTCTATATTTTACGTCAAGCCCTTGACGAGTGTTCGCATAGTAAAAGGATTCGAAATGAATAGTTTCAGAAAGTGAGTAATTCAGCTTCCGTTAACTGTCGGAACCCCTAGACTTTCGAGTTGCAATCACCAATACAAAATACTATTACATTAATAAAAACCGATCTCTCGTATTAATAGCTTATTTTTAAGAGCGTTATATACAGTTTAATGATAAGAAATAATCGCACAAGTAACAGATTTGGAAAATGTGTTCAACTACATACCTTAAAAAAACAAAAAAAGATTTTGATTTAAAAACTTAAATAATATTTTTAAGCGCTTACACTCTATGTCCAAAGCATGCTGAATTATCTTCAATACTTGCTCTACCTCACAAATACCAATCCCAACACACTGTCTGCCATTTGCCATGTCACGCACTCGTAATTATGCACGGCTTTCAATACTCGCTGACTACACATAATAATTTCAGTTTTGACTGCATTCAAAAGTCAAAGCGAGCATGTATCAAAAACTGCGTTACTCATACGCCATGGCGACGCAAACTAAATCAAAAGGACTTAGTTTACTGCTACACAAAACGCAACGTGTTTAATATTGCTGTTGGGTTTATGGCCTGTATGCAAGTTGATTAGAATTTTGTGTGCCATAATTGTACAGCATTTATGTATATGTATGTGTGCGTGTGAACGTGACAGCCAGCTACTGTGTCATTTGGGGCAAATGCCACTACACGAGCTATCATAAATTAATGTATAAACATTGATGGTACATAAAATTTAATTGAAACAAAGCGCTTGACTAATATTTGTCTACTTAAATTTGAGTTTATCTTTGCAATAAATTGCTGGGGATCATATTTTTCGTTCGATTCTTTATTTTCAACGACATTATCTGCCAGCTCATAATTCAGATATCAAGCAAAGGCGACCTTTTCATATTACGCTAAACGCGCTAGAAGAGAAGTCGATAAATTATGCGCATATTATCGCAGTAAATTGCCTTATTTCGGCTACGTAAACACACACACGCAGCCAACACGCTCGCAGGCACACGCTAACACATTGACAGCACCTCAAGGTGAGGTGGGAAAGCGTGTAAACAAATGGTGAAAGTAAAAGCAAAATAAAACAGTTATTGACACAGAATCTTAATCAACGCAAACAACTGCCTTAACGGTAACAAAAAAACACAAAGAAAAAACAAAAGCAAAAACAACTAAGCAGGCAGATATATCACTGAAATAAAGACATTGGCAAATTTTATTTATGTTAGAAACCCCACAAGAATATGCTAAATTTATGCTTATCTAAGGCACAACAGACGCACGCACGTGCACGCACATAAACACGCGTGCACACACAGCCGCAAGTAAATATATAAATATAAGTACATACACGCAAGCACACGCGTATTAGTTCGGGCTCCCAAGCACATGGCATTGAGCGGACGTGTGAAAATTCTTGAAAGGGTGTGTTTAGAAAATTGGCTTGTGAAATGTATGCAGCCCCCGAGGAGCTTTCGGTGAATGCGACAAATAAAATGAACTTTGTCTCTTGACAATAAAAACATTTATCATGCAGCACACGCTTATACCCGTGCAACATTTCAAAGGAGTATTCATTTTTTGTTCAGCTAGCGGTTGATTGTAGCGCTAATAGACACAAATATCGTATAGTGACATAGGGGTGAGTTGATCTTAGGAGATATATTTCAGTACATAAGATCTTCCGCCTTTTATGGACAAGCTAAAACTCAGACGAACCTGGACGAAAGCGGGTATTGGAACTTTATACATTTTTAGTTACATGAGTTTCACGGGTTCACAAAACGTATTTGATTGTATTATTTAATTACATAACAATTTTAGAATATTACCCTAAACGCTCAACTCGAGTAAGTTTGGGAGATACAACCTTGAAAAGTTAAGCTTAAAAAGGTTCTAGAAATATTCATGGAAATTTGAATTTTTTTGTAAAAATGTCTGCCAAAAATACCAGTTTTATTCTCTTTTCTTTGATCCTACCTAGCTTATAGTCCTAAGAGTTTACATGAGTTCACGGGTTTCAAAAATCGATTTTTTTTTTATTGTTTTATTAAATTTGCAAAAAAAAATCTAAAATATTATCCCAAATTTTCATGTTGATCCGAGTAATAGTTTCGGAGATACAGCCTTGACTAAATGAGCCGTCTTTAAACGCGTTTTTCTCGAAACTATGTTTTTAAGTCAATTGGAAAAATTTTCTCGAGAATTACTCAACCGATCTTCATGAAATTTTACATAGGTCTTTGAGATACAAGTCTCAATCGCTTGGACGAAGGATTCTTTTTCCGATTACAAATATTTGGAAAAAAACTGTCGCGAAATTTTCAGACATTTTCATTTTTTTTTTTTAAATTTCTACCAAAAGTCCAATTTTCAGTTTTTTCCTTCGTCTAAGTTTTAAGCTTATATTTGTTGTTTAAATCCATTTTTCACTTTAGACGATCCTGTAAGGAGTTATACTGTCATCGCGGGCGCATTTTTTTCCGGCGGTCACCGGAAATGGCATCGAAATGGCCGATTTAAATTTTTTTTTTCCGAAAATTTCAAGATTTCTTTGTTTACGGTGAATGTTTGTAACAATAAAAAATTCTAATAAAATATTTCATTTTTTTGTGAGAAAAAATTATTGAAAAAGGGTGTTTCTTACCCGAGGAAACCCATGTAACCCTTTAACTTGGAAAATTAACAAACAGTCCAGTCATTTAAGCTTAAATTAGGTAAGAATTTCGGAATTCGATATACCCATTTATATGTCTGTAAATACTTGTATATTTACACCCTAAAGTTGTCTTAAAACCTACATATGGTAGGGTATTTACAGACATATAAATGGGTATATCGAATTCCGAGGTGAACATAATATAATGACTGGACTAAAAATATCGATGTTTTTTTATTTCTAGACGAAAATAATCCCTTAATTAAAATATTTATTTTTTCTTTCTACCCTGTGAGAAGTTCTGCTGTCAAGATGAAGGCACTTTTCTCCGAAGGACTGCCAGAAATTAAGTCACAGTTGTGCCGAGTTTTGAATATTTTCCTTTGAAATTACCACACACTTTTTGTTAAAATTTGTACCTTTTGAATAATAAGATACATATTTTTTTTTTAAGAAACATTGAAAATAGGCAATTTTTTGCCTGAAAATACTTATGCAAGACCTATAACTAATAGGCTTCAAAAAACAAATTGTCGGGTTCCTACTACTCTATAGTGCTACTTATCTTATAAAAAACAATATTTTGGAAACAACTCTCTTACCAAAATTTACTTATGTGCTTTACCTTTACTTTGTGGCACCATATACCTAAGGTCGCAATGCAATCCTCGACTAACTTTACTTTACCTTTAGACATAGTAGGCAGAAAATGTACGAGTGATTCTGTTCAGACTTTTACCAATAACGCTAATTTCATACGCCATATTTTTTTAATAAAGTTTTATAGAAAACTCAAAATATTCCCAAGCCTTTAGCTTCACCGTATTACATTATCGAATGTTTGGTTGAGCCCACACATTACCCTCCCTGACTTACTTGCGTAGGCATTTTTATATACATATATATAGTATGTATGTGTGCATACAAAATTAATCGCCTCCTTTGGGCACTATCACAATGTGTTGACTGCCTTTTTAAAGTCAAGCAATATTTATAAAGCGTAATTACCTGAAAGGAGAGAATAAAGAAGGATTTATTGGTACACTCGTTAAATAAAAAGAAATTTATAATAGAGTGTATAAAAATAAAAAAGTACTTCGATTGAAACATAGAAAAAATGTATGGAATTGACAAATATTTTTATGCAAGCATCGATTATAATAAATCATAGATTTAGGCAGTTAATGTTTGAACAGGATTAGGTATTATGGGCGTCACAACTACGCATTAAGAAGGCAAGGCTGTTTGTCGAGTTTAAAAGCATTAAATGATACCTTATACCTAGTGCGAAAGGTCCGCATTGCGTTGGTGAAAAAATTTTACATTGGGCGTTACATCGTTAACTCATAGTTTCAGTTTTGAAATAGCCGTAATTAGACTGCATTCATGCCCGCTTTCCACCAAATTCTTTCCCTTAATAAACGATGTACAAAATTTCTGAAAAATTTCGAATAAAATCAAAACAGAAATGTAAAATACAAATAGTTTTTTTTACAGTATCTCAAATCTCATTTAAAACTTATCGAAATCCACTTAAAGTTTTTCCTTAATACCGAATATGAGGACCTCAGCGCCTATTGTTCACTTTATACTCGGACAGGAAATCTCGGTGATTTTGTGAGATTTTTACTTATGAAATTTATGGGTATTATTTTTTGATAAAATCAGAAGGTAGAAATAAATTGAGGTTTCAGCGCGATTTAAAGTCAGCTGTGCAAACACCTCCGTTTTAACGACTCATATAGACCCAACACTTCGATAAATTTGAGTATACTGCTGGTTGCTATTGAGGTGATAAGATCCCTATTCGGAAACATAGATACAAGGACCTTGAGCCTGCGTCTACGGCTGCTATACAGTCTAGCATCAAATGCTCGAAAGTTGTCAGCTCCATGTCATAGAACCGGCAACTTGCCCTACAGGCTAGACCCATATGAAATAGGTGCTACTTTAGCTTGTAGTGGCGAGTGTAAATACTGTAAGAGATCTTTTCAGAACCAACCACAAAGCAAGATTTTGCTAATCACCACCTTATAACAAAGACTTCTGCTTTGAGAAATTTTTGAAAACGTCCCATTAGTATCGAAAGCTTGGCTCTCGGTCCTGCACCAATCCCTTCCGACGTTTTCAAGCCGTCAAAGTGCTACTTAATACAAGTAGTACTATTATTTAGCAGTAGATCAAGTGTCCAATCATTACATTGAGCCTAACTGCTGAGGGCAACTTTTAACTTCTTTGTGAATTTTACCCTTTTGGTAATCCTGTCTCTTGCGAGTGGTGTTTCAACACTTAAGGCCTTAATTTGTTGGGATGAGATAACCTTCTCTCTGCCAAAGTTCTCTGCAGTCATTTGAAGCAATGTGTGATAAGCTGTTTGATTAGTTACTAGGTCGAGCCATGTGAGTTCCAGATGGACCTCTAGTGCTGCCGTCATGCCGCATTTCACCTCATGCTCAAATGCAGGCAAAGCTTTGTTTAGGTAGGTGATAGGAATATAGAAGACTACAAAGATTTTGAAATTGCTTTAGCACTTCCCTAAGCCCCCATATGCCGAATACATAATTGATTGTGCACTGCGAGAGTTGTTGTACCCGAACGCGGACATACTTTTTTTACATTATTATTAATTTTTTAAAGCATCCTTAAGCATTAAAGTTTTATTGCTAATTTAAGAATGGAACATTAAAGAAAGGTTGAAAGCTAAAAAAGGAGTTTAAAATAAAACTAGAAAAGCATTTAAAGTTTTCTAGTGTTTTCTATATGAATCTTTGCAGTTTTCGTGGCGACACCAATAGACTGCCAGCTATTAAAACCCGTTAATGTAATTTATCTTCAACTCGCAAACTCCCCAACAGATGAAAAGCACTAGTCAGCAGTCTTTGAACTACCGCGCTGCCACGTTAAAAATCTAATTAAACAACTAATTTTTTAATACATTCAACTGAGTACTTCTATACGGAGAAAGCATTAGCACAAAATGCCAACCGAACTTTCTTAAACCCAATTAGAATCAACGAAGCGCCAAATCCTTCATAAGCATAGCACAGCCATCTTCAAAGGATCAAAGTGCAAAAGCGGAAGTTAGCAGCAACAGAATTAAGGTCAACACGAGTTTTCTTCAATGTTTATTATGTGTATATTTATGTATATAAAAATACGGCTAATCGAATGCTATATATAGAAATATGCATGGCAGATCCAGTAGATGAAGCAGCTAAAGAAATATAGAGATAAAGGTGTCGCAAGCAATACACCCTTGGCTGTGTACGTGATTTCGCACCTCAGCTGCTTGAACAACAGTTAAACCAGAAATTGCCGCCGATGGCAGCCAATCAGACAGGCGGCAATAAGCCACAGGAGCCACTAGATTGACAATTATCGCAAAATCAGCAGTGAGGCGAATACACAACAACACAGTGACAGATATATGTCTGTCTGTCGCACATACTTAGACAAACACACAAACATCTTTATATGTATACGAGTATGTAGTATAAGTGATGAAGGCACAGCAAGTTTTTATGTCGGCACGTAGAGCAAGTGCGTTCACCTTTGATGTAGAGCCTTCATTGGCGATAATAACAACAATATGGCTAACCAGTTGAGGGCGTTGACAGCAGAGCTGGTTGTCTTTAAGTATAACATAAAATATTTTTTGTCGTATCTTTCGCTTGATATTGAACATGCTTGATTATACCGGGTGCCTTTAAAGGTAATGCATTTTGGGAGAGCTGTCAAGCTAGCTGTCAAAATAAATGAATCTTTGACATTTATGTTCCGTAGACTTTGACAGCTGATAATATAAAGACTTACATTGGAATAGCTTTAAAACGCGTAGAAATTTATTTCACGTCACTCAGATTTCTCGAGTGCTATGGACTATACAGGCTCTGTAGCATTCAGAAAATGTTACCGTCTGTTGATGCTTGCATGTCGAAGGTAATATTGGTCCAGACTTTGTATTATAATGACTGGAATCTCAAGCAACTTTCCGTTAAAGATGTACATTACAGAATATGACTTCGTAAGATAACTTAAAGCAAATATAATTATAATTTGGCCGTCATTTGGCCAATTCTGATATCCGAAACCACACTTCGGTGGCCAGCACTAAAAAACTCACTAGACGTAAATGGAGAACAGGTTAAGTAGGCGAAGCGGATACTATCTCCATCTATTTATACCGACGGATCCGAAATATTCGGTGAAGTAAAGGCGGCAGTATACTCCAATAACGCTTCCCAAACTCAGCCAGCATTTTCTAAGCGGAAGTACCAAGTATAAAGTGGGCCTGTGGTGCTCTATCGAATAACTACGGGAGGATACAGAGAGCAACCGTTTACATAGAGAGCTAGGCAGCACTGACGGCCTTGTCGATGCCACTTTTTACTTCCGTCGTAGTTAACAATTGCAGAAAGGGTTTCAGTTAACTGGCATGTCAACTCCACTTGTCCCTTATTTGGGTTCGCGGTCGCAGAATCATTTTCGGCAACGAAAACGCAGACGAGTTGGCCAAAATAGAAGCCTCCTTAGGTTCATTCGAAGCATAGCTCATACAATGTCCGCTGCTTTATACTGATTTAAAAAAAGAAATAGCTTAGTGAAGATGAAAATCAATATCCAACTGCAAGACGACGAGGTAGATATGACCCAAGTATGATTAGACTAGAGCCAAGGACTTATTACAAAGGTCCAGGAATAATATTTTTAAACTTAGTACTTTTTAGTTACTCTAAAGGAACACTGACCTTTTAGAGAACTCGAACTAAGAATGGGTCTGTTCTGAAACAAAATTTGCCGCAGCTGCAATTTGGAAAGGAATAAAAGAACCGTTTTTCACTTTCTCTGTGAATGCCCAACTCTAACACCAACCAGACGTCGGTGCATCAAAATTGCGCATCTAGTGCTAATTGAGCCCGAAGTGGGAGCACTTCTACCTATCTACCTAAATAAGCATATTTAGAGCTAAAATATTTTAACAACAATTAACTTTACTTTATTAAAAAAGTTCCAAATCTCTAAAAAGTAACCCTATATACACAAATTCCTATATATACACCCACAACTAACATGTCTAATTACCTCAAAATATCTTGTGGATGTTATTGCTGGTGTGTAATTAACTTTTAACTCTCCATTCTCCACTTGCAACCGACTCCAGGGATTAAGCTGTGCTACAGCCACACACATTCCCACAATGGGTAATTTAGTTGCACAAGCAGTTTACACGTGTGCTTGAAAATAAATACAGCGTTGGACACTTGTATCTGTTTGCTGTATTGGTGAGCCTTAAAGCTGCTTTGGGTTAACAGATAAGGGGATTGATTACACTTATGGGTTTAATGCTGTTGGAGCCTATAATTTTCCAGGCTATGCCATCGTAAATTTCGACAAACAGAATTAATAGAGTTTTGGACTGACACAAATTTGAAGAAACAATTGCAGGTACACACACACATATATATATTTTGCATAGCAATATGTGTTTATAGTGCAGAATAACTGTCAGGTTGTTTGTTTGCGTTTTGATTATGAGGAAATTTGCCAGCAAAGCTGTTGATTAACTTATCTGGGTTTCGTTGAGAAGGGTGTAACCACAAGCTGATTGAAATTAAGACAGGATATCATTTATTTAAAAAATTATAAACTATTTTTAATGGGTTTATGTTAACATAAATTAAAGATATTTCATGTGATGGTTAGGCGTTAAAGGAAGACTAAGTTTGGAGGGTAATGAGTATTAAAGGCCCACGAAAATTGAAGCGAAAGATTCCAGATAAAGATTCTCAGACGAGGTAGGTACTTAATCACACAAATATTTGATTGGATAGTTCCGTTTAATCGTTGCATTCAGAAATCCTCACCGCTTTTTCATATACTGGATCTTTTGGCTCATGGAGTCGCCAAACCAAACTCTGGACGGAGAAAAAGCGTCTCCATCTACATACCTTGGAGGACGTAGTCATGTATAGAAGTTCATGCAAGTGAGGAAAGTTCTCTGAGCGCCTTGTACTTGGGCGTGGCCACAGCCGATTTCATATGTAATATCGCTCAAGTAGCTCACGACTTCTGATCATGGACCAAGCATCCCGTGGGTCCGTTTGAAGCTAAAATGAGAAGACGAATCAACCCTCCCCAAGATTGTGAGCTGGGTTTGGTACGCGCCGTGTAAAAAAAGCACCCCCAATGAAACGGACACAAAAGCATCGGATGAGAGGCTCTATTCTGATGACGGCCACTGAAAACGCATTAAGGATTATGATTTAAGGGCATGCATCGGGAATGTCCGGTCACTCAATTGGAAAGTTGACGAAGCCCAGCTGGTTACTGCCTTCGTAAGAGTAAAGATTGGCAACACCGTCGTCCAGTAAGTGCGATGGACGGGACAAGGAATGACACGACATTGTGGGATTTACCACAGGATCCATATAAAGGAGCGAAAATTCCCGCTGAATTAACGTCCAGTCCGAATTCGCATCAAAGCGAGGTTCTTCATGATATAGAACTGTCTATCAACTTCGCTTTCAAACTTCCAAACCATTGTAGTAGTTTTCAAGCCAAGGTTGCTGCCATTAAGGTACCGCTAGATTTTCTGCTCCAAAGAGTTTCAGGAACGTGACTACACACTCTGATAGCAAGGCTGAGATACTCACCTTGAGCTCACTAATCGTGAGTCCAGAGCTGGTTAAGGCTATAAATGACATCGATCACTTTGTATCAGCGGAATAGCAGTTAACTGTAAAACAAGGAAAGGCACCATAGCCCCGCTGTCAGTAGAATATGAATGGGACGGTGCTACCTACCCTTCGTGTGTTATAGTACAAGACAGCTGGGCCACCATCGGTTTATCCGCTGTTGTGAGATCCTTTTGGTCCAAGATTGGACTCTTTCTAGTTGAGAAAGTTCTAACAGATCATCAACTTATTCACTTGAGAGCTCACACCTTCAGATCAGTAAACGAAAATTGTTTTATGAATAAATCGTTTCAAAATTCCACTCCATTTAATTTAAATAATTTAAACAACAGTGAGAGCAAGCGCCCCACAACAGCACCCATTATATGCAATTGCCGCAGCGTAGCGCCACAGTTTTGGTTTATGAGCTGCAATTGCTTAGTTAGTTAGGGCCACAGCGATTGTCGCTTGATTACTGCTAATTCCCGCCAGCGTGCAAACACAAACACAAACATACACCCACACGCACACCAACAAATACGCATAGCGTATGTGCATGAGCAAATATGCAAATAATTAGGCGCTTGCATAAGCGTATATCATAATATTTGCCGCGGCATGTATAATTTGCATGTGTGGCAAAGTCAATAAATCTTGATTGAAATATTTTCGGCTAAACTTTGATACTGAGCGCTAATCAAATCGTAATTAAAATGAGCTTAGCGGGCTTTAACGTTTGCTTTGGATTTGAAAATTTAAATTGTGGAATGGAAATTTAAAGATTTCGCTATAAAATATTGACTATGTAAAAGTGTTGCCAAGTCGTTTTCCACTTAGTTTTTCCAACGGAGTGGACGTCTTCCTCATCTTCTGCATCCCCCGAGGGGTACTGCGTCGAATACTCTCAGAACCGGACGACATGACCTAGCCAGCGTCGCCGTTATCTTTTAATTCGCTGAACTATGTCAATATCGTCGTATATCTCGTATAGCTTATCCTTCCATCGTCTGCGGTATTCCGCACTGCCAATGCGCAAAAGACCATAAATCTTCCACAGAACCATTCTTTCGAAAACTTTTAACGCCGCGCGTATCTTCGCTGCAACAAGAAAGTAGTTCGATGCGGATAGTGGCTAGACGCTCATCCACCGCGGTGAATATTAGGACTCGTCGTTGAAGTCTCTCTGCCACCACGATTGCCATTAGAACCCACTCGTCTTAGTGCTTACCGTGTCCAACGCTCTTCTTGGACAGTTGTGATGTCAGCTTTTACTTTTACGAGGACATTAGGCAGCAGAACAGCACACCTTCCCAATTAAGGGACCGGACATGCCAGGTGCATGTCCTTAAATCATAATCCTTAATACGTTTGTAGTGGTCGTCATCAAAAGGAAGATCTCTCATCCGAGGCTATTGAATCCTTTTTATTGGGCGTGTTCCAAATCCAGCGCAAAACCCTGGGGGGATGAGGATGTATTTCGTTTACCCGAAGGATACTTGGTTTATGACTGGAAGTCGTGAGCTACTTGAGGCATATGTAAAAACTCGTTTCTGGCCATTCCCAAGTGAAGGGCGTTCAGACAACTTTCCTCACTTGGATGAACTTCTACATAGGCCAACTTCCCATAGACCAACAACCGCCCGCAAATTTTCGAGATCGTGTAAATAGAAAGCTTGCGAGGCTTCCTTTCGCTCCCTTGCAACGATTTCGGTGATCCTGCATGCACCTAAGATATTCCATCTAACCTTGGTCCATCTGACAACCCTTTCAGAAATTTAATTTTGTATCGTTTTAAGTAACTTCCCTATTTCCTGAATTGCTTTGGTAACCAAGCTCATGGCACTTTCGGCACTCTCATCAGCTACTTAGTTTGCAGGAACGTTTTTCTGGTCTGAAACCGAGTATATAAGAAGTCGGTTTCATCTACTAGAGCTTTTATTTCTGATAGCTTGAGGTGTTACCAGATATACAGCTCAGTGCTATGGATCCCGGCGTCCACTCCATCACCCATTTTTGCAAGAGAAAAAATATCAAAAGTGCTTATATTTATATAAAACCAAAAAGCATTCTAAAATATCCGCATGCTGTAGTAAACTCAAATACAAAAACAAAAAATAAAAAAATATTTTATTCCCAAAAATTAAGTAAGCGCTCACGTGTGCAACGCCCACCACCGAAGCGCACTTCATAAAAGTCATAAAATTCACCAAACAGCACATTTACAATATTTAATGTTTTCGCGGAAATGTGTGTGTGTGTGTGTAAGTCTTCATGTCGGAGTATATCAGCGCTTTATCGCGGCGAGTGGAGCGAGCATGGCAGTAATTAAAAGCGCATAAAATGCTTTATAAACAACACAAATTAACAAGAGGAATAAATGCCATAAAATTGCAACTAAAAACAACAAAATCAACAATAACAACTATAACAAGGTAAAGTGGGCGAAAGTATGCAGTCGCTCATAACGTAGCACGTACATATGTGTATGTGTGTTTGTGTAGTGGAAGAAAGTGGAGAAGAGCAACTTCGAAGAAGCCAGCACTTGCCAGCAGAGCGTAACAGCTGCAGCAAAAATGCACATTATTAAAAAGGATATTTATATGAACGGCGAATTGCCGAAATTCACACCAATCCACGTGCCGCCAACGCCATAACCAGCGTTGGTAACGCCCGCGCACGCGCCAAACGACTGGTGCTTTTTGTTTTTGAGAAAACCCTTACAAGGCATAAAGTTCATGCGGTGAAGTTGATAGAGTTAGAGCTGAGTGAAGTTTTGGAGAATTAAGTTATAGAAAAGAAATAAGGGCGAAACAAAATTGTTGTCTCTTTCAGGTTAGCTTAGAATGGAGTTATCTTTCTTATAAGGAATATACGACTTTGTAACGTTAGCTCATTCAGAGGAAGGTTTCTCATTATTTTTTTCCACCTAACGAACTGTGCCGACATATACTAAACAAAAGTAAGTTCTAGGACCTTGATAGAGGTATGTAGATAGATGGATAGTAAAATTGACGTTTTACATTGCGAACTACGGTCAGTTGTGCCCTCCCCTATATCACATATGGTCACCAGGGTCCAGCATCCTGAACGATTCCAGGAGCCATGTAAATGGAACCTAGGACTTTGAGCCTGTTTCTGCAAATTTCTTAGCAATCCGAAGTAAGGTGTTCTGGGGATACCTGTTATATGTCGTAAAACCGGTAATATGCGCAAGAGCCCATGTTGGACAAATACTTCCTGACCCAGCAGTGTTCTGTATAGAGCGCGATAAGGAGGCGGAATTTGTCTCGGGGAAGGTTGATCATTTCCTTAAACCTTGCGAGGTTGTACCCTCCCAACAACAGCTTGACATGGCGCATTCCTGCTATCTGCTGACAATGCTATTCTCTCCTTACTCTCTCCTCTGTGCGGAGCGGCTGCTTCAAAGTGTGAGATCCCACTGCAATCCATGATTCTGACTCCATCATCCTAGACGCTTCCGCAGAGCGGACTGGTTCGTCGGCCAGGTTATTGCCTCTTTATGCTCCGACACCGAGATTCGGTGGACCCGGCTGCACACTGATAAGCGGTTCAGCCTTTCTAAACACTCCTGCAGTGAAAGCGATTTAACCTCATTCGCTGAGATCGCCTTGAGTACCGCTTGACTATCGCTATGTATAGAGATACGCTGGTTACGATAGTTGCAGTGGAGAGAGTTCTGTGCACTGATTTAGAGTAAAGACTTCTGCTTGAAAGAAGCTCGGAAAACGACAAATTGGTATGGATAGTTTGTATGCGATCCCGCAATGCCTTCGGGTATTTTCGAGCCGTCAATGTACCACAGCATAATGGTGACCCTCAGCAGTATGTCGAGCGTGGAGTAATTCCACTCCGCCTTCAACCGAGAATAACTCTAAAATTCTTTGTAAAGTTAATACTTTTCGTAACACCGTCCCTTGGATGATAGGATTAAAGAATTGCACCCAAAATTGTGACTTTACGATGACAAAATGAGCTCTTTGTCATTATCTGCGCGCTTGTCCGACCTTGGTCTGTCACAAAGCACGGAATAATATGCGAAAAACAGTCAGTGGTATTAGCAACAAAGTCCATCAAAGAGTGCTCATAATATCAACCAAACATTTTTGAAACCAACATCTTCTCCATCAAACAACGAGGTGCGCTTATATCGCTTAAGATTACTTCTATCATAATGTCCAACTGGGTTTCGACCGGAAACGACACTCAAGTCGGTTCCTTAGAGCTAACGAAGCACTGACAAGTGGAAGTTCATGTCGGCAAAAGTAAAAATCTGGAATTTCAATGCTTACAACAAAAATATAAGGTACCAGCTTCAACATTTTAAGACTCTCCACCAACCCGAGTATAACAACAAGCACAGAATACGAGCGCACCATTTCCCACACAAACATGAGCGCCACTACAAGATTACCTCATGCATGACGTATAAATTACAAACGAGCGCGCCGTATAGCCGCTGCGCTCAAGTAGATACGCACGTGTGGCATGCAGCATCACAGCTTTTCGCACAAAAGTTTAATCTTATCTTTACGTGCAATTAATTTCGCGTTTACGTTTCAACCAAATGAGAAAGCGCGTGCGAAAAGTAGGAGGCTGATAAAAAACAACAAAAACAGACAATAAAAATAAATAAGTTTTACAAGTGCAGCGCACAATGTTGGTTGTACGAAGAATATGCGCGCGCTACAACAAATGCTAAAAAGGTGGAAAACTAAAAATTAAATGAAATAAATGCAACGCGGGAGCCAAGGGAAAGAGACCTTTTACAAGCGCTACGTGGTGGCACGTAGGCAGGCAAAGCGCGCGCATGAGTTAACGACCAATGGCGGGGTAAGCGCGACGTACAGCAGCGCCGCAGGCAACCAATCAGGCGCGTAAGATGGACCGAGTGGCGGCTCAGCGCAGCTCAACTCGGCCGTAAGCGCAACTCCAGTGAAGCGCTTTCAATTATGCCGCTTACCACTTTAAGTACCGCTGCGACTATTAAAAAGTCATAATGACGTTTAAGCGTTGCTGCGCGTTAGCACTGTCCGCAATTTCTTTGCTGCCATTCATTATTGTTTTTATGCGCGCTACTTTCTTGACTGCGCGCGAATTACTGCCTGCTACTTTGCAAGCGCGCCGCAAATTTGTACTGCGTAGACGTGACGTTGGAAACTTTTGCAATTTTTACCTTTCCTTGGTTGGCGCAAGGCTAGCGCGCCACCACGTATAGCCAGCGCATTGACGGGTTGCCACAACGACTTCCTGTTTTGTAGCGCAAACCGCTTCCGCCAGGCGAGCGCTCGCGCGCGCACGCTTGTGTTCATACATGAGCAGATTGTGGCGGGCGCGCTGAGTCGTTAACGAGCAGCAGCATATGCAACGCGCATGTTCAGCGGCAACAGCAATAAGAAAATTAAAAAACAGTAATAATAGTAACAATACTAATAATAAGAACAACAACAACAATATTCACAAACAATGCATTCGCTGCTGCTTACGCGCTCAAGCCACATTTCACTCTTCCCACGCTTCATCGCTCATCGCGCACACTGGCGCTACCTTCGAAAATGCAATATAAAAGGGAAACGTCCATTTTATGGCGGAAATGTTCTTTTTCGTGAAATGATTTATGTTTGGCTGCCACACGTTGGCGTGCAACTCCTGCCTGCGCGTCCTCGAAGCAGGGCAAACGGAAGTCACACGGCACGCAGCATGCGCCACCACTTCCATCAGCGGCAGCAGCTACGACTACCAGCTCCTTGACTGTAACTTGCAACTTCGCCGCACTACACGTAAGTGCTCGCCCTATAGTTGCTCTAGCGCGTAACATTGGCCCGCTGCACTTTATTTACATCCGCCAAGCTAGCAGTCTGCCAGCAGCTTTTGTTATTCCGGCCGTTCCGACGGGACTCAACGTCTTCCATATAGTTCCAAATATTCTCTAACAAATACATATATACGTGGAGTATATACACATCTTAGTATGTAAATATGTTTATATTCTTCCAAGAATCTGCGCGTACTTCCTAGGCAGCGCGCATTTTTCAACGCTGGCGTGTTCTTTTTTTCTACTTTCGCTTCTCTTCCTCTGCTACAACAACTACTTTGGCTCTTTTGTTAATTTCCCATGCATTTAAGTGGAAGTAATGTGAAATATTGCAGCGTGCAATTTTTAACTGTGTTGAGTGAACTGCACTCAACTGGAACTGAAATTATTTACTGTTGCGAATTATGAAAATTCTTAACATTTCAAGAAAAGACGAAATATGGCGGTACAATTATATGAGCAATTTCATTTTTTATTTTTGTAATTTTCAGATGCTCGCCACACGTTGTAAAGAGTTTTTAACCCTGCGGTGTTATGCCTAAATCTGGCTATGGCACTAAATCGGGACAAATTTTTAAAGCATAACTCCCGATAATGATAATGCAGATAAGATAGCACGGTTAACACAAGCGTACATATCGTCCCCTCAATATAACAATAGCGTATGTGCTGATACGCCATTATTTTTTTATTGCATATTTAGAATCTCCATCATTGATTCTATGTCTGGTCAAAATTTCGTCAAATTCTACTTCCACAAAGTGGGTCAAAATGTCATTAGAAAAAATGGTGTATAATTTCATGTTCAAAAATTTCCTTCAATAAGTGTATAGACATCTGATTTGACAAAAACTTTAAACTCGATTTTCTCAAAACCCAAAAAAAATTATACGCTATTGTTATATTGAGAGGACGATATGATTTAATATGGTGACACATAGCTTGCCCACAATACTCGCTGAGTACAGTGAATAATCGAAATTATAAGAAATCGCAACTTAACCACGCCCACTTTTCATTTAAAGACATTCGAATGCCATCAGCTTATTTAGTTTCTCAAATGGTCAACTAAAGCCTTAGTAAAGGCTGGCTCAAATAATTCCAAACATTTCCCGGGGTCCAAAACTGAGAAAGTCAGCCGTCATCGTGACAAAATCAGTTTTCTGGATAACTAAGTTTGGTCTATATAGTGGTCCAGTTACTTCATATACCGACCCACTCACCGAAACAGCATTTGACCTGACATTCTTCCGTACGAAGCTGAAAATATGCGAAATATTTTAAAAGCCAATTCTGAATTTTTCTACTCGCTTATGCTTGGGCATTCTCCCTCAGTCTATCCTCACTTTCTCTCTCTATATCTCTTACTCTCTCTATATCTCTCACTCTCTCTGTCTCGCTGTCTCTCTCTTTATCTGTAATACTATATGAAAGTTTTTTTTATTTCAAATTTCAATTAAATTACTGAAAATCCATTTGTCCTACGATTCAAAAAAAATCAAAAATTGATGAACAGGGATTCCTTTAAAAAAGCTGTCAGTAGGTTAGAAGCTGCTGCTTCGGATTCAATGAACGCAAGATGCTCTCTCAAAGCACCTCTATGATCTTACTATCTCGTTTTCTGTTTTCGCCCTTTTCCTTTTGTTGAGTGAACTACTTATGTCCGCTATGCTCTCTGTGCACAGCCATACAAAGCTTAGGTCATAATGTGTTTCAAATATAGGGTGATTTTTTAAGAGCTTGATAACTTTTTTTTAAAAAAAAACGCATAAAATTTGCAAAATCTCATCGGTTCTTTATTTGAAACGTTAGATTGGTTCATGACATTTACTTTTTGAAGATAATTTCATTTAAATGTTGACCGCGGCTGCGTCTTAGGTGGTCCATTCGGAAAGTCCAATTTTGGGCAACTTTTTCGAGCATTTCGGCCGGAATAGCCCGAATTTCTTCGGAAATGTTGTCTTCCAAAGCTGGAATAGTTGCTGGCTTATTTCTGTAGACTTTAGACTTGACGTAGCCCCACAAAAAAATAGTCTAAAGGCGTTAAATCGCATGATCTTGGTGGCCAACTTACGGGTCCATTTCTTGAGATGAATTGTTGTCCGAAGTTTTCCCTCAAAATGGCCATAGAATCGCGAGCTGTGTGGCATGTAGCGCCATCTTGTTGAAACCACATGTCAACCAAGTTCAGTTCTTCCATTTTTGGCAACAAAAGTTTGTTAGCATCGAACGATAGCGATCGCCCATTCACCGTAACGTTGCGTCAAACAGCATCTTTTAAAAAATACGGCCCAATGATTCCACCAGCGTACAACCCCCACCAAACCGTGCATTTTTGGGGAGGCATGGGCAGTTCTTGAACGGCTTCTGGTTGCTCTTCACCCCAAATGCGGCAATTTTGCTTATTTACGTAGCCATTCAACCAGAAATGAGCCTCATCGCTGAACAAAACACGCGCGCGAAACACATTTCGAACCGAACACTGATTTTGGTAATAAAATTCAATGATTTGCAAGCGTTGCTCGTTAGTAAGTCTATTCATGATGAAATGTCAAAGCATACTGAGCATCTTTCTCTTTGACACCATGTCTGAAATCCCACGTGATCTGTCAAATACTAATGCATGAAAATCCTAACCTCAAAAAAATCACCCGTTATTATGTGTCTGATTCGTGTTAGAGCTTCGCATACACAGAGATAATAGAATATTCTTCCCTTATTCCCTTTTAGGTTGCAGCCAATGACAATATTGTTATAGAACAAACTCATTTGCATATTTTCCAAAAGACCAGTGCCGAATTACAGTAGCAATAAGTTTATAAATAGAATTCCTGGTCCAATGTAATAAGTCCTTAGTTCTAATCTAATCATATAATACATGAGCCATAGATGCTTCGTTATATTGCAGTTGGTTAGTTATTTTCATCTGCTCTGAACTATTTTTCACAGTGAGTGCGTTCGCTTTCGATCACCCCCAGCGGTCGTGGTATTAAGCTTCGGCTTCATCCATAGAGGCTCCAAGCGTGGCCAACTCGGCTTTTTTCGTTGCCGAAAATGTTCTTGTGGCCGGAAACTCACATTATGGGCAGGTGAAGTTAACTTTCAGTGAGCTTAAAGCATTCCTGCAATTGTTGATTACGCTGCAATTAGTAAATGGCGTTGAAAAGGTCAGCAATGCTGCCTGGCTATTCATGGGTTAGTTGTTTTTTGTATCCCTTGTATTCCTAGTTACTTAACAGAAAACCACAGAATTCGTTTATATCTAGTACTTCCGCTTGGAAGATGCTGGCTGAGTTTTTTAGTCGGATAGAGATCGAGAGATAGGAATCATCGCAGTTTACACCTACTCATTAGTCAATTTTGGTCCCGTGGCAATTTTGTATGGTACCATCCTTAGTAAGTATGGCTCATATATGTAAATTATATGTAACTTAATCTGATTTAATGAAGTATCTCACTTGGTCATAATGAGATTTTGCATAAAAGGTGCTATTAATAGCCTTTTTCCAGCCTTCAATTTAAGTCGACTATCCAAAACTCAATTCAAATTTAAGGATTTTTAATTACCAAGCACTTTAATAAGAACAAGAAGATTAAACTAGAAAAAAGGTATTATAGTATTCTATTTATTTTTTTAGTTTTTATGTGTGTAGGGCACCCTTCTTATGCGAAATTAATTTAGTCACGTAATTTGGTGGGATTATAAAACAAACCAGCATAAAGTAGTCTACTCTATACGTAGAGCAGGCTCATAAATAATTTTTATTTTAAATATGTGCATAAAAATACGTGATTATCCACGTATTCATTATATATGTATGTATATATTATTTAATTGTGTAGCACAGCCGACACGTACAAAAGCAATCCGGCATACATTTAGCATACGAATCGAGTGTGCGTACATGGCGTATGAGTGACATTTCTATTGCCACATGTCAAAATAATTTTGGGGAGCAATAAATACTTCTTTTTTTTTTAATAATATTTTAGAAATATTTCATATCGTCACCTGAAATGCAAAATAACATAACATCACTTTTCATAAGTTCGAAGGCGAAGGAAAAGTAATATAATAGAAACCACTCAAATGGTAATAAAAATTAAGTTTTGGTTATATATTGGTTATCATACACTCATATTGAAACAAAATTTGAGTTTTAGTTATATAACGGTTATATATTGGTTATTGTATCTGACAGCGATTTTCGATATTTTTTTTTTTTTTGATGAAACGTTGTTTTGCATTTTAGGTGACAATATATAATATATGTACGTATTAATTATGTCTTTATATAGAAAAAATATTTTAAATCAAATTACTATTTTAAGTTTGAGCATTAAATATTCACACATTTTAGCGTTTTAATTATGAACTCTAATGCTTTAATATAACTTTAATATGAATTTATTAAATTCAACAGCTAAATTCATATCACAAACTACTAATATACAGTCATACTATAAAATACTACATATATGTATGCATTAGTGCAGGTATTTAAATAAAATGCGCACAAAATGAAGTCACAATGCTGTCTCTGCTTCTTATTTGTTGTTTTTGCCTGCTTAATGATTTGGCAGTGCGTTAACAGTTGGCATAGATACACACATATACACACACATATCTGCAGGCATTAGTAATAATATGAACGCAGTCGCACCATGTACCAGACACAGCCACTGGCAGCACACACTCACTCACGCATGGCTACGTTGCAACTAACCTGTCTACTTGAACCACTTTTGTGTCTGTGCATGAACAATGATAAACGAGTTTTCTATGCGCGAGCGACGCGTAGAGCGTGGCGCTTTATAAATTCAAGCGCTCATATATCATTCATTATGCGCTCATATATTCAGTAGACTCGCATTTTTTTTTATTATTATTTTTCCATTTTGGTTGGTTTGCCTCATTTTCCGTTTTGGTACGTACGCTTTATTTGGGTGAAAACTAATGTGCTGCTTACTTGCGCACAAAATTTATATTTACTCAGCTGCTTATAAGTATTCATACAAACGTGCAGTATGAAAGGAATTAAATATTTCGCTTGGTTGTATAAATGAAAAGGGTAGACGAGGTTTTAGTAAGCTTTTTTCTGTCGAAATGAAGATTTAAAGCATTTTGCGTCGCTTACTAAAAAGTACTAAAAACAGTGCAACAGCATGAAAAAATATTGAAATATTTTAAAAGCAGGACATTTTTTAAATTAATTAAATGCTTAGAAGATAAATTAAAATAAGGTAAGTGAAGTGAAAATATGGTACTTAGGGTAAATCTAAAATTTATGAGAACACGTGATATTATAATGTGAAAAGAGATGAGATGAGTTGAGATCTTGGTATATAAAACCTTGTCTAAAAAAACAAAAATATCATTATAACATAGAAAGTAATGTGTCGTGCAAAAGCTTGATGCAATAAATATGAGCGATATTAGGTAGGACGTGATGTTATGAACATATCGTGATGGCATAAAAAAAGATTTTTTTAGCGAAAATAATGGAGATGAGTTAAACTTTTGCACCAAAATCGCCTTAAAGTTTAACCCTTTCTTCAAAAAATACAAAACGTTTTGTGCACGTGGTAGTTTCACTGCAAAGATGTGATATCACTAAAAGATCATATGATGTGATTTAACACAAACTAAAAACTATAACGTACACAATTCATAGTTTTTAGTCAAGTAATAAGTGCATGAGCAAAATATTTCAATGATGTGATGTATTTATGAAATCTCATCACATGATGTTGCATTAGAACAAGTTAACATTTTTAACATTTTTCGCACGAAAATTTTCGAATTATTTTGTTGCCGCAATGTAGTGATGTGACAACATCACATGATATCTGGTTACCATAAATACCATTTTTTTTTTTAATTTTCCTCAATTTTTTTGGGCTAGAACGAAAGTATTCGTATGAATGCGATGCCGTGATATATTGATGTGACGTGATCTGATGATCTCCAGAATCATAAGAAGCAATTGTGTAATATACATACATACATATGTACTTCACGTATTTAGTTTTTGTTTTTTTTTTTTCCTGCTTACTAAAAATCTAAATGAGGTTATGTTCTGATGTTGTGATGTGACAAACCGATACGTTTATATGATGCGACTTTATCAGAAGTTAAAATGCAAATTTATTATCACAAAGCTCTTACAGATTATGTTTTTCTTAAGAAACATGCACAATAAATCTTTTAAGGCTGGTGTGGTGATATTACGACGAGATCATATGATGTGCCATTATCACAAATTAAATACCTAACTTTCATGACTATGAAGTCGCACAAGGTTCACAACCAAAAAATGTCAAACACGTGATGCCATGATGTGACGACATCACATGATGAATTTTTATCATTTTTATAATGAGCATATTTTCCGTATTTTTTTGTTTCGAATTAAAAAACTTAGATAATTTCGTACTAAGTTAAAATTTTTTTAAATGTATGGGCTAATCTGATCTCTTTATTTTGTTGGAGATGCAAAACAGAAAAAATTAAGGATTGCGAGGCACATTTTCTATGTTTCAACGAACCATCATCCCATTCTGAATTCTCAATGTTAAAAATTTAAATTAAATAAAATCATATTTATAGGAAAAGTCACTTAAAGGTCTGAATAAAATAGCTCCCTTAAATTTCCACAAAAATGCGATAAGAGAAAGAAAATAAAAATACCCGCTCAAAAAAGTTCGAAAAAGTCAAATGCCCCGTCTCTGACGCCGCTTTTTGTCATTATTCTCTACACATTTTCGTCGTTGTTTTCCCGCTTTGTCGCATTTTCTGCCTTCGTTTTGATATTGTTTTTGGCAGCCCGTTGATTTATTTTGGCGAGCTCAACTGCATGCTTCTGCAAGCGCACACACACATATACACACATAAGTACACTATGGCTTCCGCAATGCGCTAAGCTTCTGTGATTGCACCAATACTGATTGTGGCCAGAAAAAATGGCATCGATTTTGGCAATAAGTCTAGTTGCGGTTTTCAAACAGGCGTAGCAGCTTTCGTTGCTATACACATATTTATATGTAAGTAAGATGCTTGAATTTTACAGTTAGTTTAGAATTTTCGCTTTAAATGGCACAATTCTATGGATTTTTTGAATTAAATAGAATTCAAAATGCATTTTTAGTAGATTTTCATATTATAATTAAAATTTTAAGAACTCTAATCAAAAAATTTAATCAAAACTAAAACCATTTAATTATCACAATCACACAAATTTCAAATTCTTCCTATACCAGCAACGATTTTTCACCATTGCCCACACATGTTACTCATACGCCACAGACAACCGTATAGAGAAGAATATTTCCCAAACTGCATGTCTTTCGCGTTTGCAAAGATTTGTGCCGCTCCAGCAGCTTTCAACATTAATCAGCGGTAAACAGCAGTATACAAAATAACAACAACAACAATGTTAGCAGATATTATTTAATACTCGCAGATCTTCCAAGCAAACGAGTTGCTGCATTTCCAGCTTTGTGCTCATTTAATTTGGCAACATCCATTGGATTAAAAATTATTCTTCATTTTTTCTTTGCTTTTGTTCTTGTGATGTACTACTAGACATGCTTACATCATTACATTTCGCTTTTCCTTAATTACACTTTGCTTTGAGTGCAAGCGCCATCCAAACGCACCAGAAAGCCTGCAGTTTGTCCGTTGAGGCAGCCGAGTAAACGAGTTGTTGGATATACATATAGTTGGTGAATAGGAAAATAACTAAATATAGAGAATGTTAAAGTTAAAGCTGATATTAGGGTGGAGCAAATGGTAAAAAAATTACAATATTTTCTAAGAAGTGAAGAGCTCAATGAGAAGATAAGAAACTAATGAGAAGTGAAGAGAAGAGAAGAGAAGAGAAGAGAAGAGAAGAGAAGAGAAGAGAAGAGAAGAGAAGAGAAGAGAAGAGAAGAGAAGAGAAGAGAAGAGAAGAGAAGAGAAGAGAAGAGAAGAGAAGAGAAGAGAAGAGAAGAGAAGAGAAGAGAAGAGAAGAGAAGAGAAGAGAAAATTGGATCGATTCAGAACAATTCTTGATTACACACCACAACCAACCGTAAAATGAGATAACGGTTTTGTTGAAAACATTACAAGAGTAGGACACCCGGAGAGTGAGATACAAAAAGAGAGCCGAGGTTAGTGATCAGGTGGGATACAATGAGAGCCGAGGAGTGAGAGCCGTTAGTTTTCAACCAGTAGGAGAACAAGTGATTAAAAGTCGTAAGGACAGTCGGAGAATGAGAGACAGAAAGAGAACTGGGTACTTTGACCCAATGCGAACCGAGTGGTCAAATCCGCTGATGGATTCCGAGAGGGATAACCAACGAAAAAGTTTGAGTAAGGAATCAAAAAAGTGAGTTGCAAAGAAAGAGCTGTTTAGAAGTCCAAGTTATGGACGGTAGCTAGAGTACTTTAGAAACCTTCAGGAACCATTTAAAACTCTTAAAATATATACAGTTATTGCCTTTCTCGAACCAAACACACCCTAATGAATTTACATGCAACGAGCTATGCAACAAAGCAGCTCGCAATTATGGCAAAATGTTGCCGGCAACACTCAAGGAGCGTAATACTCGTATTACCGCCGCACAACAGAGTCCTCGAGCTACAATGGCGGGTGTGTGCATATGCAACGGCAAAGGAAGCACATGGCAGCATTCAAATTCGTGGCATACAATATTATTTACTGTAAAATTAAAATCCTTTAACAAATTTGGGTGCTTGCCACTGCATATATATATATATTTATTTACACGCGCACGAGTACTCGCACACATATACATATAGATGTTGGACTCACATGGGGTGACATAACTGCGTGTGTCTGTGTGCTCCTGCTCGGAAATTTGTGGCCAAAAACCCACCAAGGCCACAAAGCTTTGCATGGCGCGCAATTACAAGTTGTAAATGTATGCATGCATTGTTGTTGTTAGTTAAAATACACTGCCATTTGTTAAACACCGTAGTTTTGCCATGCTTGATGTTGCCGTCATTTATTATTTTGTTGTTGCGCTAGTTGCGAGTTGCTCGGCTGCTAACTGCTGAGTGGGTTATTTCTGTGACATTTCCCTATTGTTGTCGCCGGCAGCATTGTTTTTGTTGTTGCTTTTATTGTGCACACTTTAATTTTCTAATTATTATATTTGTTTTCGGTGCGCCACACACACCCGCTTTCGCAGTGTTCGTTTTCCTGCGCTGGGAGTTTCACCACAGTCGCTCGCCTCTTGACCTTACTGATTGCTTCGACTTGTTTTATTTGCTTTTACTTTGTGTTTACTGTTACTTTTTGCCATTTCATTTAACTTTTTTTAACACTTTTTGTTCTACTTTTCGTACTTTTGATTTTAATATTTGCCTAAACTTTATTTATTTACTTTTGAATACCGTCGGGTTAAATATAAACAAATAAACGACTGTGGCTTATTTTTGTTCGAGTATGAGACAGAGACCAAAAACATTTAAATTTGTATTTTAGAGAAACTCAGTGAAAATAAAGTACTCAGAACCAAAAATTTTTGATACAATGCTGTGATGTGAAATGGTAGCTGAAACGGGAAAACTTGGAGGCAAACTTCCCAGTCGCCGTTTTGCAAATAGTTTTTAAACGGACTTGCAACAAGCAAACGAGCATTATGTTAAGTCAGGTAGTAGCATTGATCCAGAATTGTTGGATCTTACTTGGACAGATATTTTTTGTGCTTTATGTTATCCAAAAACTCCTTAAAGTTAATCACCTGATATATCGACGAAGCGTTTTGAGCTTACCACAAATTTGTCAAGTCGTCGATATCAGTCCCAACCATTTAGCTAGATTTTCCAAAGGTGAATATATCAATCTCCGTCGGGCAAACGCATGGCAAGAGAGGATAAATAAAGAGATAAAGAGAAAATGATTCCACCTCTTCTTCCTCAAAACAGCCTTTGAACATTTTCCGCTCAGAAAACCCAAAATAGCGGCGGTATTGACTTTCCTAAGTTCAATTAGTTCGGAGGACTTCTTACGGTTCACTATGAGTTAGAACGATCTCACAGTCGCACAATTTCTGTTTGGCGAGCGCTTGAAGTTGTTGCTAATGAGGACATACACTCCTTGAATAGTTTTGAGTCCACAGTGAGCGAGCTTAAAGCCAGTATAGCCACTCGTGCGTTAAAGTGAATGCACACCTTGCATTTCGGTCATCCACCGCTGCCGTAATGGCAGCCACTTGCGCTTGAAAAAAGATACAGTGGGCTGGTAGCCTCAAACTCTAGCTGACGATGAAGAACTCCCGACAGATGACTTCCTATCTTACTGCTCCTAAGGTCGACCCTTTCGTGGAAAAACTCATTGCACCTCTTCTCCAATGGCTTCGCACCGGCCATTAATCTTTTGTTGGTGTTTGAATAGAGAAAGAACTGCCAGGAAAACGTACCGTAATGCGGTAGGTCTAGATTATAAGGAATGAAATCGAAATAGGTTCGAATTTCAATTTGTCCATCATATACCCAGCTTGCCTAAGTCTAATAGCAGTTATCGCTGAAAAGCACTTACCACACAGCGACCCTATAAAACATTACTGGCTTAACTACAGTTTCAAAGACTGAGAACACCACTTTTGGAGAGAGGCAACATCTTTTCTCAATTGCTCCGCTATACCAATATAAGACGGCCGATTCCTTCCTCAATCTCTCATCGTTTTCTGACTTCCATGTCCTACGAATGATAAACCCCAAGTACTTCAGCCTATGCACTGGTTATAGAATAGAACCTCTCAACGACCAAAAAGTAACAACAGAGATTTTGTATCTCCTGGTAAATAAAATTAACGCAGTTTTATTTGGATTCCATGTATATGTACCCAGTTAGCAGATTTAGATACCCTTGGGTGAGAACGTAAAAAGTGTTAAGAAATTTTCCATTTACTGAATGATTGAGACTAACGTCTTCAAGAGAGTTTTTTGGAAAATAAGAATTTCAAAATCAAAATGGGTTGAATTGGGACAATACTACTCTTTTTCCAAGCTACTATCGAAAATGACGTTGCAATGGCCGAGTTTAGAATATTTCTTTTGGAAGTTTTATAAAATCCTTGTAAAATATGTATCTTTGGTATAATAAAAAGTTTCAACAAAATATTGAAAACATAAAATTTTTACTCGAAGAAACCCATGAAACACTTAATTAAACTTTTTTAATATTCTAATAATTATCTGTTAAGCTAGCGTAATCTAATTTCAGTTACATAATATCATCAAATTACTAATTAGCAATAATCGATTCGAGTCAATTACTGCTGTTCGCATCGGGACCAACTCACTCAATTCACGAAATATTTTATTGTTTTACCACATAACGCAGTTGTTGTATTCATAGCCATAATATTAATACAAAGCCACTTAGTGTCTTACTACCTTATTTCTGAGAATATCACTGTATCCGTAACGGTTTATACACATATACCACACCTGCTCCCCCACCAGCTATCAGCATTCCCCCCCAACTATTCACTGTCACCTGACACATAGCACTAATTCCATTTCAAAAGCCACTTGCAACAGGGCAAAACTTCACGTGCCGGTGGCAAAATTAAGCCTATGAACAGTATCAGTTTCCAGTTTCGTAAATCCTTTAACGCACTGAAATTTGTCCTCACCAACACTGCCGGCTACATAGTTACGCTATTCCTTCGCACTAGAATACCCTTTGTTGCACAAATTTACCAATACCACTATAACAGCACAATGAAAAGCCTTGCAACTCGGCTAAGCCTTTGTTTGGAACTTGAGTAACGGACAGACAACAAAGTTAACGGTTACGTTGCAGGTGGTGTATAAGTATAAGTGTGGCTGTGCAGCTAACTGTACGCTAAGCCGCTTTGTTGCAACTTGCTGTGCTGCGCTGCCGCTGTGCAAATGTATACTTGGCTCTAAGCTGACTACTTCCTCGCCTGATTGGCCTATGCAAAGCAACTGAAGATATATACATATATATTATGTATATGCAGCAGTGTTATCACTTGCCACCAAGCAGTCACAGCAAGTTTGGGGCAAAGTTGAAATTTAGAATTTCACGTTTGGTTCATCATTGAGTGGCTGGCGCTCACTTGAACTCGCTCGCCTTCGAGTGACACTCACATTCCAAGCGTTTGCTGTCATACAATACAACGCTTTATTTTTCAGCCGCTGTTGGTGCTGTTGTTTTTGCTTCGGCTTTGTTGCGCTTGCTTTGTGTTGCGTCTTAACTTCTTCTCTTCTTTTCTTCTTTTCGATCTGCCTATTTATCTTTCAATGCAAGCGAGTAAACAATTGCGCAACGCTTGTCAGCACAAAACAGTCAATACCGTTGCAGCCAGCTTTTGAGCGTGTTGTAGCGGTGTGGCAACGCTGCCACTTAGAAACGGTGTGGTGCAAAGGATACGGTGTTTCTTGTTTTTTGTTCATTGCTTTGCTTTCGGCTAACAACTGAGTTGCAATACAAATTTAGACTCCATAATCCAATCAATGTGACTTTGCTTGACAGCCAAGATTGCGTTGCATAAACACGCACACGTATATAAAACGTGAAGTTGGTGCTGTTGCTGGTAGCGCATAACTTTGTGGGAGTTCTGTGCATATCATGAATCAACCAACGCCTCGTTATGCTACACTTTCTCTGTGTGTGCGGCAGTAAAAGTAGCAAAAGTTTTTGTGGTTGAGCTTTATAGCTTTTGGAGCGAGATAACTGCTACTTCGAGGGAACTTCATACAAAGTTTGAGTGGCATGTAAATTCACATGGAGGCGTACACGCCCCTTTGCTTATGCAATCCACGGCAAGCACTCGTGATGGGAGTTATAAATTTAATACAAGCGCTTGCAGTCGTATGCACACATAAATATTTGTAAAAAAAAAAGTGTATAAGTTATGTTGCAGAATTTTTCGTTCGATTTTTACTCGATTGCAACTGTTACGCAGTTTTTTGCGATTTTTATCAACATATATTATAAGGGTACCTTCATATGTATATATTAGTTATAACTCGTCTCTTGTACATATGTAAACAGCAAGGTGTCAAAAGCATTACATTTTTTTTTTCAAATTTATTGAACAATCACAACTGCTTGCTAAGCCAATCATAATGTTTTCTGGCATTATGTGAGTACAACTCTGGCACCTCTCTATCGCTCCTAAACTAACAATCCAATATAAATTGGTGTGCGACTTCGCTCTGTTTTAATTGAGCGCCTAAAGATAGCCAACATCGCTGCAGTAGAAATCCAGGTTCTTGAAAATTTGTCTGTGACTTCGATACACCTTAAATGTGCACCTCAACGCAGGCAGCATCCCTTATCTACACTTTTCTTAAACTAACAATCGAAGATCTTGCCTTGAAAAAGGTAGTGTGACTTCGCTATTCTTTAATTGAGCGCCTATAGGTAACTTCCATTATTTTAACTACTCTTGAACTATCCAGTCTGATACTTGCTGTTGCGATGAAAATTGTGAGCGATTTCGGTATACTCCAATTGAGCCCTTAAATGTAGACAAAATCCATTAACTCTACTATAAATGCCATTTAAACTAACAATCCAGAATCTTGCTTTGAAAAATGGAGTGTGACTTCGGTAAACTGTAATTGGGCGCGTAAAGGGGGGCAACATATGCTAATGCGGCGAAGGCGCCTCTTATTCCTGCTGCCTTCTGTGCCAAATAACGGTTCTATGTCTTATTTAGTGCTCTGTTTTTTTCAATTAAGGGGTTACATGAGTTTAAGGGTTTCAAAAAAATCAAAAAATTAATTTTGTCTTATTAAACACCTCTGGAATATTATCCTAAATTTCGATCGAAGTCGATCCGAGTAATAGAGTCAGAGATACAGCCTTAGAACTTGTGCGCTCGAGGCTAACTAGGCTAAGTGCGCCTTTTTTAAACACGTTTTCCTCGTTACTGTGTTTTTGAGGTCGGTTGGCAATATTTCTCGAGAACTACTCAACCGACCTACATGACATTTTACACAAGTCTCTGAGATATAATTCTTAAAGACTTGGACGAAGGATTTTTTTCGACTACGATTCTAAGTTAAGATTTTAACTAAACCACGTGCTTTTTCACTTTAGATGATCTTAAAGAAGTTATGCTTCCAACGCGGGGCCAGGAAATCCATCTAACCCCATGACAGCAGTGACTACCGTCAAAATTATTCCTCTATGTTTGTGGCATAGCAACTGAACGAAAATTGTGGGAGCAAAGCAGGCAAGATCCTTAAATCTAATTATGCAAAAGAATCCCATAGCTTTAGACCAACAATTTCCTAATTAAATGCAATATTTTCGCTTCGATATGAGTGCAGACATTTTATGGTCACTATATGCAACTCATAAGCACACAGCAAGTACATATATATAAATAACCATATTTACTTAAGTCGCCGGCTTGCAGCGCAACTGTCAACATTCACCTACATTTCCGCATTTTAATTTCCTTTCGAGGCGTTGCATTTGAGGCCTGACATTTTGCACACCATGCAACAGGCGTGCTAAAGAGATTGCAAAGGATTTTGCAAGAAATGAGACTGCATAATGCGAGCTGTCACGTTGACGTACAATAGCAAAGAACCAGCGTAGCGGTGACGTATTTCTTACACTACGAAATGCAAAGGAAAATGGGGGGAGTGGGTGAAGGCTTGCAGTTGATTGCGGCGCGAAGAGCCTGTCATGCAGCAGGGGAATGCGACGTTTTTCATTACAAATGAGTGCATGTTAATACAATTTTAATGTAGTGCGGCGGATGATTGATGGACCAACGGACTGACGAGCTGACTCACAGGCATTGGTGACCTAAAACGTAACATGCTTATGGAAATTCGAGGAGCGATTTTAATAGTGAAGTAAGCACAGATGTTGCACAGTTGTTGCAGGAATATTAATATTGGTTTGGTATTAATTTGTATTTTATTAAAGAGTTTTATATTTTAAAATTATTTTTTTTAAGAATATTTTTTTTTCTACTAAAACGTGAATTTTATTCTCCTTATTTTCACACTTCAACTGCGGCCTGCACATAAATTTCGATTTGCAATTTTTATCAGCTCAGCGACTAAACGAAATAATGGCATAAGAAAAATTATTGTTGCATGCCACAAAAGCTAACTGGAGTAATTTGCCAAGTGTGCTGAAAAAAATAAAAATAAAAATAAAAAACCCAAAAATTGTCACTTTGTGCCACCTGTTTCACTATTATATTTGTGGCAAGTATTTTCTTGTACATAAGCACTACGCTTGCAACTCTATCTACAGTATTGTGGCATGTGGCATGTGGCATATTGCTTTTTGCTCGCTTTACTCGCCTTGCTGTGCGTTCGGCGGTGCCGTTGTGTTGCCCTGTGCATCCCAAATGCAATCAACCAAATGGATGACAATGCAAAACTTATAGCCAAAGCACAAAATACCCCAAAACAGATAAGACAACGCTGGGCTGGAAAAATTGCTTGCCAAAAAGGTAAAGAAAGACCAAATACAACGAAGAATCCAGCAAAAATTCTACTTTCGTAAGATACATGCAATAATTTATGTGTTGGTGTGCTTATGGTAATCTGCGTGTACATATGTATGTGATATGCAAGTGTGCATGTTGCCGCATGCGAAATTTGCCAACAAGTTTGCCGTCTGTGGCGTACACCAAACGCACATGTTATATTAGCTGGTTTTGTACCAAGAGACCGCTGCCACAGCGCATGCGAGTGTTATCTCGAAATTCAGCAGCAGCTGCAGTGCAGCGGTGAGACATCGAGGCGGTTAAAAAAAATAAAAATAAAATAAAATATAAAATAAAAAATAAAACCATATTTGAATATTTTCACACCACCTGAGATTTAGTGGAAATCCAGCAAATATTTTCAATAAAAACCACAAGACATATTAAAGGTTTACAGCACTCTAGAGCATCAAATAACACGAGTATTTCCGGAAGCACCACGAATTATGTTTAAAGATTTTTCCTAGTTTATATAATTAAACATTCTCAGGGATTTTACTCGACATTAGAAAAAAATGGTAGATCTAGAGATGGTTAAATATAAGTCATAGAAAGGAAGTTTCTCAAATTCCAAATGTAAAAGCCAATACTAAATTCAATCTTATACCTACTACTAAAAGCAAAAAATAGTAAGACTTTGCTAAAAATTTTAAAATTCTTAATTAATTCTTCAAAATCTATGTCGTGCCTCTCAAAGTAATCTCCTTGGCTGTAATACGAAACAGTTTTTAAAGTCAGTTTCTGGAAGATCATTCAGTGCCAATAGCAAATCACGTTTGATGTCTCCAATTGACTAAAAACCGTTTCGCCAGAAGGAACATATGACTTTGCTGAATCGGCCACATGGAGCCATATCAGGCGAATCAGGTAGTTTCGGCACGATATTGGTTGAAAATTTGGCGAAAAACTCACGAAGAATCAATGCAGTTTACGACGGTGCATTATTGTGGTGCAAAAACTAAGTCTATGATTCCGATCTCTGATCTATAGGCTTCGCGCGAACTTAGCAAGCATTAGTTAGCAAAGCAGAACTGGCTCGATTCCGTCTTGAGTATGAAAAGTGCTCATGTTATCCACCGATATGGGACACTAACAACTCCCTAGAGTCTCTGCACACCGTTGGGCAGATGCCATCGATACGCGGGGCCTTGTGTTCATTAAACGTAGGCAGTGCTTACCGGACAGAGTATGCAGCGATTAAATTCCTCGCAACAATCCAATCCGAGCGGGTTAGCTTGTGCGAGGGCACTGGTGAAGTGTGATAGTTCGGGACAGTCCGGGAAGTGCGTAAGAAAGAGTATCCTTGCTCTATTTACTACACTGGTCATAAAAATCCTATTTAGTAGTCGTATTGCCATAATACTGTCAGGCTAATGGTTAGCAAAAATTTTATGTAGTCTTGCCACCTCTGGAGTTGAAGATAACATTTTCTAAAATTCTCTGTGTTTTGGCTAACCTAATCTCCTTATGAGGAGAAGAAGGTTATTTTATTAGTTTGCCGTAGTGATTCTGATTTCCAGTGTACAAGCCGTTGCACCACTGTTTAGCTGATCTACACAACTCAGATTAGGTTGTACGGTATTATTTAAGGTATGCTGGTTAATATACTTAAAGATAGGCACTAGAGGAGGGTTCTTGACTTCAACTGCCAATGTGATCCTTATGACCCGAAAATCTGATATACCCCGCTTTGTTAATACCTTACACTGCGAGGTCATTACTCAGGGTAATATCAAGTAATTCTTCACTAGTCCTTGCTGCGAAAGTTAGAACTTGTTACACACGTAATATACGGTGTAGTGCGTTGAAGTTAGGGCTGTTATAAAGGGTGATTTTTTAAGAGCTTGATAACTTTTTAAAAAAAAAAAACGCATAAAATTTGCAAAATCTCATCGGTTCTTTATTTGAAACGTTAGATTGGTTCATGACATTTTGAAGATAATTTCATTTAAATGTTGACCGCGGCTGCGTCTTAGGTGGTCCATTCGGAAAGTCCAATTTTGGGCAACTTTTTCGAGCATTTCGGCCGGAATAGCCCGAATTTCTTCGGAAATGTTGTCTTCCAAAGCTGGAATAGTTGCTGGCTTATTTCTGTAGACTTTAGACTTGACGTAGCCTCACAAAAAATAGTCTAAAGGCGTTAAATCGCATGATCTTGGTGGCCAACTTACGGGTCCATTTCTTGAGATGAATTGTTGTCCGAAGTTTTCCCTCAAAATGGCCATAGAATCGCGAGCTGTGTGGCATGTAGCGCCATCTTGTTGAAACCACATGTCAACCAAGTTCAGTTCTTCCATTTTTGGCAACAAAAAGTTTTTTAGCATCGAACGATAGCGATCGCCATTCACCGTAACGTTGCGTCCAACAGCATCTTTGAAAAAATACGGTCCAATGATTCCACCAGCGTACAAACCACACCAAACAGTGCATTTTTCGGGATGCATGGGCAGTTCTTGAACGGCTTCTGGTTGCTCTTCACCCCAAATGCGGCAATTTTGCTTATTTACGTAGCCATTCAACCAGAAATGAGCCTCATCGCTGAACAAAATTTGTCGATAAAAAGCGCGAAACACATTTCGAACCGAACACTGATTTTGGTAATAAAATTCAATGATTTGCAAGCGTTGCTCGTTAGTAAGTCTATTCATGATGAAATGTCAAAGCATACTGAGCATCTTTCTCTTTGACACCATGTCTGAAATCCCACGTGATCTGTCAAATACTAATGCATGAAAATCCTAACCTCAAAAAAATCACCCGTTATTCGAGAGGTGTGTGTTACCATCGGCTCCTGGAATTAGAGGAACAGGGAAAGACGAAATATCTCATGTCATCATACAAACAGTCATCGTACTCGCGAATTGGCTCCCACGTCATAACTTCGAAATCGTAGATAATCTCGTCTATTTTAAACCAGTGTTAACAGCAACAATAATGCCTGTCTCGAAATCCAACGGCAACGGCAAATACCGCACCCGATGGAACGATGGACTGTATGAGTTATACGACGGCACTGACATAATTCAGCGAATTAAGAGACGACGGCCACCTTAGCTTGGTCCTATCGTACGCATGGACGAAAACACTCCAGTTCTTAAAGCATTCTAAGCAATACCCGCCGAGGGAAGCAAAGGAAGAAGACATCCTTTCCGTTAGAAAGACCAGATAGAGAAGGACCTGACTACACTTGGAATCCCTAATTGGCGCCAAGCAGCGAAAAGAAGAAATGACTGGCGCGCTATTGTAAACTCGGCGTAAGCGGTGTCTACGCCAATAAAAACAGAAGAAGCAGACCCGTTAGATTTAAAGTAGGGCTATTTACATAGCTTCACAATTGTCGTAATCTATTCACAGTTGTGCCCAGTACCCAAAAACAGTATGTAGAACACTATTGAGCACTCCATTATATTTCACAATTTTTTCCACACATTTTGATTTTTTTCTAAGAGGCCACTATAAATTACCTTGCAACACAAATGATAAAAGCACAAGCCACAATGACTAATTTAAGTTGCATACGAAATGTTGTTTACCACAAATTGCAGCAACAATCCAACTTATATTATAATAAACAAGTAAAATAGACACACAAGCATTGCAGTAGTAATAACAACAATAGCTGCTTCCGCTTGCAGGAAATACGCATGAATTACGCAACAAATTATTTATGCATCCGATACAATAATTCGACTTGATTACAATGCAAACGCGGGCAAACGCAGCAGCTGTTTGCTGCAGCAGCCGAATGTGCTAATCAAGTTGCAACAACAAATATGACACCAAATCAAACAAAAACAACAACAACTTTGAATTACAACATAATATGTCAGATGAAGTTTGCTGCCCATATAGACTTCGTTATGGCATATGAAGGTTGTTGTAAAAACTGTTGTTGTGGTTTTTGTTGTAGACATGTATAAATGCAAAGCCACGGCATGAAGAATACACTCGGCGAAGTGTGAAATAATTTTCCTTTATTCGAATTATAGACTCGTTTGTAATAGTTCGGAAAGTGTGGATAAAGTCATGCAAGTTGAGACTGAAAATTACAGTTGTGCGCACAACAACAAAGCGCATAATGATAATGAGTTCAATGAGAGCGCAGCATGTATGCGTCGACACGGTGGTTGTTGTTGTTGGGCAAAATTGATTGATATGCGTAAATGCAGATAATTCATGCAAATTACGAATGTCAGGTATTATGGCTTTGAGCGTGTGAGCGTGTGAGAGAGTGTGTTTGGCAGCGAAAAGCTGCAGCATGCATGTGTATCTGTGTCTATATGCATTTATGTGCACATGCCTCTATATACATTTTGCGTGGCAGCAACAGCTTAAATGTGCGCCGGCATACATGGCGTATACGTAACCAGAAATGGCAAACTTGGCTGGCATTTAACGAGGCATTGCAATGCAACGCTTGTTTTGCGGCATACAACAATTGTGATCGCCTTTTTGCTGTTACTGGCATGAGGCATGACAGCGCTGGCTTTTATTTTTATTACTCACCATACAAATATTCCATCAATTCCATTTATTGAACGCATACATTTATTCCACAGCCATCACCTCGGCTACTGGTCGCTGTTGTTTTGCTGCTGTTGCGCTTTGTAGCTACTGCGACAATAGAGTGCATTGTTGTGCGTTGTTGACAACACAAAATGTGGTGTTGTTGTTGTTTTTGTTGAAAATTGTAGTGTATTTGCACAAAATTACACAGACGCGCGCACAAACACTAAAACAAATATATACAAGTATACACGCAGGCGTATTAAGCAATATTTAAAAGTACACATACACACACACATGTGCAAATATGCAAATGTATGCGGTCATAGCAATTTGTATTGTACAATTTGTGGCTTCGACAATTCTCAATAAATATTTATGCCAATTGTAAAAGCCCACGCACACACCTACAGATACACTCGCCACTCACCGTCACTTATATAATATGTATGTGTATTCAATATTATTTATGCAGGCATTATTTAACTGAGCACCACATGCAAATTCTATGGTTTATTTGTGCTTGCAGCTCAAGCCACTCAATGTCCATGCCTGGTTTGTGGCACGCACTCGCCTACTAAGGCTATGAGTACCCGTAACGGTATAATTCTATAAAATATCAACCATGTAAACGGCAAGTATTGAATAAATTCGGATAAATAAAATATTTCAATATTTATTTATTTTGAAAACATTTATTTTGCAGTCACTTGAGTGTAATTTTTGAGTAGTTGCCGAGCGTTTGGCACAATCTATTGCAAATATTATTCGATAAACCCAATTTGTAGAGTTTTTCCTTTGATTTATTGTACACTCGCAACATGTTGCTAGAGAGTATAAGGGTATTGTTCAACTAAAGGTTACATATATGTGTATCTAAAACTAATTCTGATAGATATAGGGTTATGTAAGTATATATAAATGATCAGCATGAAGAGACGAGTTGAAATCCCGGTGATTGTCTGTCTGTCCTTCCGTCCATCCGTGCCAGCTGTAACTTTAATAAAAATTGAAATATCTGGACAAAACTTGCTATGCGCGTTTCAAGGCAAAGCAATTACGAGTTTGTAGATTGTAGTAATCAGACAACTGCCACGCCCACAAAACGCCATCAACCGAAAACTTATAAAGTGCCATAACGAAGCATCCAAATAACATATAGAACTCTCATTTGCTACAAGCGATCGCAGTGGCTATGGGTACGCGTGGGCTAAAAATTTTGAAAAAGTAGACGTGGAACCACCTTCTAACATTGGGAAGTCCAAAAAATCTTTTTGTATTTCTAAACAAACTTCATCTAATTTTTTTTTTATACTTATAATGAACTTTAATGAACGAAATATGCACCATATTGTCGACCACTTTCTGCCATTTTCTCGTTAGAGACATTATTCCATCAGTGTAAAATTTTTTTGGTTTCTCGGCGAAAAACTGCGAAAAATAATTTTCACAGGCTTCTCTTGGAGCCAACTTTACTCCATTAAGGGAGTTCTGCATTGACCGAAACAAATGGTAATGATTCCTCTCCAATCCCACTTAACACTCGCCATAACCTTTCAAGGGATCAATCCTCGTTTTGCGACCATTTGTTTGGCTTCACCATGCTTCGACCATGATCTTTTTCGCACATCATTCTCGTATTAGATTTACTTTTCGTCTCCTGTTACCATTCGCTTTAGAAATGGTTCGATTTCATTTCGTTTCAGCAAAGAGTCTTAGATAATAGGTCGGTCCATCATGGCTGCTTATGTGACGGTCCTGGTCAATCTTTTTCATAATGTCATCGACTTTTTCAACGATATTCTCTCTCATCGAAATTTCCAGAACGAAAGCGAGCGATCCATTGTTGTGCTACAAAAAAAGATACGGCATCGTCTCCGTAAACTTCACAAATTTCATTGGTGGCCTCCGTGCCATTCTTCTTTTTTATATCCAAAAAATTCAAAATATAATGAATTTCTTAATTATTTTCACTCATTTTTGAACAGCTGTAACTTGTTTTTCAACTTTGCAGAATTTAATGAAGCTTAAAGTCTTACCTTTCCAACACTATATAAAGGGTGATTTTTTAAGAGCTTGATAACTTTTTTTTTAAAAAAAACGCATAAAATTACGCATAATTTCATTTAAATGTTGACCGCGGCTGCGTCTTAGGTGGTCCATTCGGAAAGTCCAATTTTGGGCAACTTTTTCGAGCATTTCGGCCGGAATAGCCCGAATTTCTTCGGAAATGTTGTCTTCCAAAGCTGGAATAGTTGCTGGCTTATTTCTGTAGACTTTAGACTTGACGTAGCCTCACAAAAAATAGTCTAAAGGCGTTAAATCGCATGATCTTGGTGGCCAACTTACGGGTCCATTTCTTGAGATGAATTGTTGTCCGAAGTTTTCCCTCAAAATGGCCATAGAATCGCGAGCTGTGTGGCATGTAGCGCCATCTTGTTGAAACCACATGTCAACCAAGTTCAGTTCTTCCATTTTTGGCAACAAAAAGTTTGTTAGCATCGAACGATAGCGATCGCCATTCACCGTAACGTTGCGTCCAACAGCATCTTTGAAAAAATACGGTCCAATGATTCCACCAGCGTACAAACCACACCAAACAGTGCATTTTTCGGGATGCATGGGCAGTTCTTGAACGGCTTCTGGTTGCTCTTCACCCCAAATGCGGCAATTTTGCTTATTTACGTAGCCATTCAACCAGAAATGAGCCTCATCGCTGAACAAAATTTGTCGATAAAACACATTTCGAACCGAACACTGATTTTGGTAATAAAATTCAATGATTTGCAAGCGTTGCTCGTTAGTAAGTCTATTCATGATGAAATGTCAAAGCATACTGAGCATCTTTCTCTTTGACACCATGTCTGAAATCCCACGTGATCTGTCAAATACTAATGCATGAAAATCCTAACCTCAAAAAAATCACCCGTTAGTATGACACAATGTGATTGGTAGCACTGGAGAGATACGATTGCCACGACATCTCTTAACAAAATACGAAAAGATTTTTTCGACTACTCAATAGTAGGATTTCATTTTTCTAACAAACCTAATATATCGGTCAGTATACAAGTATATATAAATATAAAATTTCTTAGATTCCGATTCTGTTTGACGTTTTACATCTTATGGTACTTCCCTGCTCGTTCGTTTACACCCGAGCATAGCCCTCCCTTACTTGTTTTTATATTATTATTTTGCTTTCTCATATTGAAAGCCACTTTCGTCGAAAATATTTACTACTTTATGGTTGACTTAGCTGCAGCAAGCTCTCCAAATGCTCAAATCGTTTTACAACAAGAAATTGCTGGCAACAACAGGTGTGGTATAAGATAAACTACTAACAAAATAGTATAAAAGAAAACGGAAAATAAAAGATTTGTGGCGTTAAAGCAGATTTGATTTTTAGTTATATTTAGAAGTAAATAATTTTTCTTTCAAGTTTTTAAAGATATTATAAGGAAAGGGAAATATCAAAATATTTATTTCATAATTGTTATTGCAGCTCGTTTTACGAGAGCTTTCGTTTGGATCACTGATTAGTGCTTGGGATTTCTTCAAAAGCTTAAATTAATTAATTTATTATATTATTTTATCAATAATTGATAAAACTTAGTGAACAAATTAGAGGTTTCAACTGGGAAGCAGTAAAACTGGTCAAGTACAAATGGCCGTACTAATGATGGCATTGGTCCAATAAGAAAAACAATCAGACCAAGAACGAAGAAATTATCAATAGTTTCAGTCACTGTCCCTCCAATATAATATTGTCATATGTAATAAGATAAACTATAGTTAGACTAGTCAATTATGTATATAAATTATATATTTCAGCTTTGTAACCAAGAAACAAATATTAGCAGAAATATAAAAAAGTAATATTTTTGTAATTAAATCAGAAGTATAAAAAAATTTTTGGATTTCTGTAAAAACCATGGATGGCCTTTACAGCACAGTCTTCCATGCAGCCAGCGTAGTTAGGGCTAATGATAATATTAAGACGCTGTCTTATTCCCAATAAAAAGTTATATGTAAACAGCTAGCAGTAAACTAAGTAAGACTCACGGTTTCATTAATTTGAAAAGTTCCAGCAGTCTCCACATGTCAATATCTAAATATAGAGAAACTATATAACTAGCAGCGTTAGCTCACCATAAGAGAGGTGAAAATAACCAGGCACTTTCTCCTCCATTGTTCAGCCTTTGCAAGATTGAGGTTGAAACAACTCGACAGTCATACCTTCGTCGAACCCGAGGACATAACGCTCAAAGCGCTTTGTCGACCTTTATTATACATTTTATGGGAGTGCTTGGTACCACAATGGATCGATGTGCAAGTGGGATCCGTTTTAAGATCTGTCATATCACCTAACCTAACTTAATCTGAGGTAACCCAACTCTAGAAAAGCTGCCTCACTACTCATGATTCGAGGAGACAGTTTATCGAAGCTCAAAAAGTTTTTTCTACTGAAGAAGATAATCTATCAATTCAAAGTCCACGGATATCTTAATCAAGATATTAAAAATAATCGATAATAAGCGCATGAATTGATATTGACTTTTTTAACAGTACAACGATGCAATACTACCATCTCTACTTTACACAAAACCATTCATAAAAAAGTTTTAAAATCTTCTATCGAAATATAAAAATTTTAAATATTGTAGAAATTAGATTAGACAAGGAAGCGATGATATTGATCGCGTTTAACACTTTGATCGCATATCTATATCCTTCCATATAAAAGTTACCCTAACTATTATCTGGCGCTTACAATCTTTAAGCTCCTGTTAGGTTATAAAATATTCCATCTTAAGAAAAAGTAGGTGGCAAAAATCATCTTTGGCACAGAGTCACTTTCAACAACAATGTTGAAATTAAATATGAAGGCTACTAACATTTCTTTATTTACCTATAAGAGGAACTCTTACAACGAAGCTGCGCAGAGGCGGGTGGTTATCTTGGCTGGAATATGATAGTGGTAAGTGTCAATGCTAAAACCTTGGAGCGTACGCTTAAATTTAACATATAAAACCATCGAGAATAGCTTAAATTATGATAAAGCGTCGGGCATCAATTTATCTCGTGATATTGAACAGGTTAATATTTAGAATTTTAATACACATTACCTTCTCTCAATTTCGAATCATTGCAAACATAAGCTATCAAAAATTGTTTCTTGTCTTTCGAAATATCTATACATTTCTGAATGCGTTAGAACCAATTGTCGAAGCATTTTTGGCACTCTGATTGAATTACCTCGAAAACAGGCATTCTGAACCCAACAATCGTCTCTTCAGGTACCGAAAAACGTTCCTCACTTATTTTACTCAAAATTCGTCCTGGAATCAAACCTCGATTTTTTCACCGTAAACGTTGGTCTTTGACTAGGGCACTAGGGCAGGCAAATATCGGAATATAAAAGCCACTCTACTTAAAGCATGCTTAAGAGTTCCCAAGCAATAGAAAACTTGGTCCTAGGAGTCTTAAAAAAGACTTCATTGGAAGATAGCTCTTCTGAGGAAAATTTTTGTGCTGTGACTTTTTTGTAGTTAGTGTGCGATATATGAACATCAGGGGCTCTGTTATTGCACCAGATGATTTATTTTGCTAACAAGTGCCTCATACATCTCGTATTGCTCATACGACACGGTGGACTGTACGAATGCGCTGAGCGTTTGATGCAAACAATAACTGCGTATAACTTGTAAAGACATGTGTTTATGAAAAAATGATTCAGACCTGTTTTGTAGAGCGACAAATTTTGCATTGAATTATTATATTTTAGGTTAATTTGCTTTGGAGATAAAAATGTGATACAAAAGAACAAAACATCCTGCTTTGTACAAGATAAAAGCAAAACGATTTATGATCGCTTTCAATTGATTTTTTTAAATGCGAATGTTTTTCTTAAGGCTAAAACTGAATCTTTAGGTCAAATGGAAATGGTCAACCCGAAAAAACTGAACAGTCGGAAGAATTTTCATACAATCCTTGACGATTTCTAAGCTACAATTAAGATCACTAGGTTAGTAAAAGAGTGAAGAGAACGAAACAAATTGAAAAAAAACAAAAAACATAACAGAAAACAATAAATGAAATAAATATAAACTGAAAAATAAAACAATAATAAAAAGTGCTCTTTAAACAAAAAAGTTTCAGAAATAAAACTTATCGGCGCAAACGAAACCCTGCTGCAACATTAAAATGTCATAAAATAAAACTACAAGAAAGGATAACTGCAAAACTGAAACAGCTGTTCTTAAGACATCAACGCAGCATCCGCCTGCGCAAGGCACAATAACAAAATACGCAACTTTTGAACGCTGCTGCCACTGCCGCTACTGTACTTTTCCAATTTTTATCTGTCAAAAACACATTAAAAACTAAACGCTAACAAAACTTGCCACTTTAATGCGCCGTGCAGTCATTTGCTTAAGCATTTCTACAAACGACCTGAGTGCCTTTAAACTGTTTTCAGATAGCCAGCGGTAACACTAACAACAACAGCAACAATAGCAAAAGCAATGCTAGCAGTGCCGGCATAAGCAATCTGACCTAAGCGCAACGCATTGCACGCAACTTGCTGGAAGCAGACCGGCATTAGCTGCAACGCCAAAAAGTATGCAACAGAAAACTAACACTCCACTGTGTGCAACTGTGTGCGTTCGGCCAACTCGTTGGAAAGTAGCAAAGCAAAAGTTTCCACTAACTTCTTGTAGCCGGTAATGAAGTGGATGAGCGTGTCCAGCTCATTTCAGCAAATTGTCAGCCACAGCTTGGCGCTTATCTTTGCGCTGCCGGCTGTTTACCGTTAGCGTTGACTATTGTTAAGCCTGCTCAGGCGAGAGGACATTTGCCGCTATTGCCCGAAAACATATTTAACTGTTTGCATATAGAAAACTAGAGTATTAATAAACTCATGCAAAGATAGAAATTTAATTTTTCTTGCAATTTAAATGTTTATGACACACAGATACAGAAGCATATACGTATGTACATATATATACAGATATATATGAAAAATGCGTGTATCCATGTATATATAAACTATTATGTGTACAGCTAAATCTGCTCGTGCAAAATCAACACAGCTGCCACTTCTGTTCTTCGGCAGTCAACTTAACTTAGCAGGTAAGTTCTTAAGTTGATTTAAACTTCCTCCATTGCTATTGTTTTCAACTTGTCTCTATGCACTTTAGCAGAAAATTTCGCTTGACTAGTTTAATTGAAAAAGAAAATGCTTTGTTATGCTGTGCCTCAGTTGGTTTGCTCGAATGCTTGCAGCGTTTTACGAGAAATGACCAATCGCACTTTAGCTGTGTTATTATAAGCTCAAAGAAGACGTGAAGAATACTACGAAAACTGGCGAAAACAAGCAAAGCGAATACATATAATTTCCTTGTAGTTATATATTTTTCGTTTATGGCTTCCTTTGTGGGTGAAAGCCAACATTACAAAAATAAAAAAGAAGTGTTAGCTTCGGCTCCAACGAAGCGCTTTACAGTAGCATTTACTTTTTAAAGTATAGAACTGCTTAAAAATATTGTATGGCAGCTATATCCTATGGTGGTCCGATCTGAAAAATATTATTCAAAAATTGTGACGTTACCTTAGGGAATAACCAATGCCAAAATTCGTGTAGAGAACTCTCAAATAAAGAAGCTTTCCGTACAAGCACTTGATGTCGATCGTTCAACTTATGTGGCAGCCTTCGAATGTAAGCAGATTCGGCTCCGCGTTGTACATTCTGGGTAACGTCAAATAACCTGCTGTCTTCAGGACCTTCTAGAACTCTTACGGACCATCGCCAGGAAGTAGCTTAGGATGACGTATTTGGTGCGAAACGGAATCGCCAACATCAGTACAGAAACCTCTGCTAAGATCATGTGGGATTCTTATGAGTGCTAAGGGTATCGGTGAAAAAAAAACTTGTGACTTTGAAGCGACCGAGATCGCAAGAGGGTAAGGCTCCCTTGTCAGACGACCACGAATAGGAGCGACACCAACGTTTAGCAACATTGACAAACTTGCAGGCTCCATTGAACTCTGGATGTTAAACCGTACTAAGGAAAATAGACCATCTCCCATAAACACTGGAAGCGGGTAGCGGTGGCTTTGTCTGCAGTTTTCATTAAAGTATTCAGAAGAATTCACGGACCACTTTCCGTCGGTTAAAGTGCCGTCTGGCACTACGGCCTGCATAAGCTGAAAATGTTTGCCGTTGAACGGCCGACATCACCTTGCAAAGATGCTATCAGCACTGTGAGTGAAGTTTGGAAGGCAGCGAAACAGGCGGTGGCTGAAATGGATCTACCACTATGGCCTCGAGCTGACGTCTGGCTCCCAGCCGAACCCTCCAATTCCTTGTCCACTAACAACAGGACAGTGGTCAGACTGGAATGGACTGAGGATTCATAGCAAGCGCTGATACTCCCAAATGAGGAGCCCACTCAGGTCTCTTAGTGACACCAAGGAGACCATAAGTAATGGCTTAGAGAGGGTGTTTCTCCGTTCCTACGACAGTCGGGTCTACGTAACCGGAACTAACCCAGATGACTCAAAGACTATATAAGTGAGTAGTAGAGCGGAGAAGCAATGTCCAAACGGACTTGGAAGTCGAACCCGTCATTATGGACGTAGTGAGTGCTGAAAGCGGATTGTCAGCCGATGAAATTGTCTTCGGTCTATACCAGCTGTTCAAAGAAGACGGTGCCGGTATTGAAAGTGGTGGAAACTGGTACTTTTGAATCAGATTCTGAATGAAGGTCCTTCAGATTAATACCCATCACGCAAGCGCGAGATCCACCATTCTCTTGCTTCGTTTGGGAAGAAACGGAGGTGGCGTTGTTTCAATTCAAGAGACATGTCTGAGTAGCAACGACATCTCCGGGTTAAGAAAAAAAAGCTAGTCTCTTTTGAAAACAATGTTTGGACCTTGGTCTATTATAGCAAAGACGCTTTCCAAACAATCCTGTTTCCGACAATTGAAGCCAACTTCTATAAGCCTTTCTAAAGACGATGCTCAGCGCTGTCCTCACTTTCCGAAATAAACCAACATCACATTGTAATTCCAACAATAATTGCAATAAAAACGCAATATATTTGCAAGAGCATAAAATTCAGAGAAAAAACAACCAAACTATATTAAAAGCAAATATTAAAGCAAAAGTCAAAAATTGAACATTAATGCTGCGAAAGCAGGCGAAGGCAATTTGCAGACACTTGAGTGAAGCGAACATATTTCGGAGAAGAAAATCGCAAAGGAGGTATCGCAATAATGCACAAAAGTCCTTAAAAAAAATTATATAAAAAATAGTACATAAAAATAGCTACCCAAAAAGAGATAAGCTAACAGTGCACAGCACAAGCGATAAAGACACACTCAGACAGGCTGCAAGGCTGCTGCGACAGAGCTTTAAGCTTAACTACCAAGGAAACGTCGCTATCAAATGCATTGCTTTAAGTGCCGGCAAGGATTTGGCATTGATTTCTGTAGTAAATGTAAAATTTTGCTGAAACTACTTGTTAGTAGGTGGATGGGTCATTTAAGAGTGAGTAGAGAGCACTCGTACTTATCTGTGCGTGTATGTGTGTGTGTGTGGAAGTATAATTTTGTGTTTCGGTGAAATTGAGTGATAAAACGATTGCGGACTGCAGAGCGTACGAGGCATATGCGTCTGTTTATTTGCTTTGGAGGATGAAAACGACCATTGAAAACAGTCGAGTGAACTCGAGATGCCAAAGCAGTTCATTGAATCTCAAATCGGAATTTAAACGAGCAGAAGAGTGTATTGATAAAAACCGTTACTTATAGTATGAAGGAGCTGAGTGTGTAGGCATAAGGCCACGAACGAACTGAAGACCACGCAGTTAGTTCTTGGGCATGTTTAAGCGTGAAACGAAGCGATTTGTTGTTTAATGGAAAGAGGGCTCAAATCGTTATCTGAATTAGGGGCTAGATAATGTGAGTAGTTCTATAAAATCTGGTAGCCTTAAGATTCTATGTGCTAAAGTCCCAACTCCCAGATATTTTCTTTTGACTAAACCAGGGATATCTAAATTCGATCTCGACAGAAGCTGGAATTAGAACCAGCTTGCCGATAAACAAATCTTCAGTATTCTAAAAAGTACGTGACTTGTTTCCTGGTATACCTCGTGCCAAAGATCATAGCTTATAAAAACACTACATAGCTTAACATAACATAACATAGTATGCTATAACACAGCATAGCACGGCATAAAACAACATAGAAAGGCATATCAGAACATAACATAGAATGATAGAACTTAACATAGCATGGCATAACAAAACATAGAATGCTTTAACATAGCATATTATGGCAGAATATAACATAGAACACAACATAGCACCTAGCGTAGCTTATCAGAACATAACATAGAATGATAGAACTTAACATAGCATGACATAACAAAACATAGAATGCTTTAACATGGCATATTATGACAAAATATGACATAGAATGCTATAACACAGCATAGCACCCAGCATAGCATATCGGAACATAACATAGAATGATAGAACTTAGTATAGCATGGTATAAAAACACATAGAATGCTATAACATAGCATATCATGATAGAATATGACATAGAATGATGTAACCTAACATAGCATGGCACAACAAAACATAGAATGCTATAACATAGTACTACATAACAAAGCATAGTAAACTATAACATAGTATAGAATAAAATAACATAGCGTAGCATAGCATAACAAAACATAGAATGATATAAATTAATAAAAAATGGCATAAAATAATATAGAATTCTATAACGTGGCATAGCATAGCATAACATAAGATAACATAGTATAGCATACCACCACATAGCATAGCAAAGAACATAGAACGATATAACATAACACAACATGCCCAAAAATAACATTGCATACCAACAAAATTATAACCAATCTCCACATATTGTCGAATTTTACGATTGCACCAATTGGTCAGTTCTGCCGACATCTAATCACTTCACTTGCTTCAAATTAAACAACTTCTAAAAGTTGAAAATACGCCTTATGTTGTTGCTACTTATTAGTATGTTTTTGTTGCAACTTCCATTTATGCGACTTTCTTTGAGTGTCTTTCGAAACGTTTTAACGACTTTAAAGGATTTTATATGGCAATAAAGCACTTAAGTATTATCAACTTTTATCCTTGATCCTCAGCAATCCTACAACACCACACACACACACACACGAAGAGGAAACCGAACGCCTTCGAGCACAAGCACCATTCAATGCATTTATGACTGCGAGCGCATATGTGTGTGTGCAGAGCATCACCACCACTACCACTAACTATCCGCTGCAAGTGTCAGATTTCAAAAGTTTAACTGCAGTAACAATTTTTTTCTGCCATTTGGTTTTTTATTGACATTGCAAAAGTTCAGAATTCAAATCAATGCGATTTGCCGCTGGAAGTTGCTGTAACAACCAAAGTTTCCGTTGGCCGGCTAATGCTTGTGGTGATACTGCCATGCTGATACACTGATTTTTGTTATTTTCACTCACTATCTGGCTGGCTGCTGTTGCTACAGTTGTTGTTGTTGTTTTTGCTGTTGCTATATAACTGTTTGTGAAATTCCATTTTCAAAATCCTATTAGCAAGGGTTTTTCGAGTAGTCGCTCGGCTTGCTATTGTTGTTTTCGCTATCATTGTTGTTGTTGTTCCTGGAAAACTGGCTAACTGACTAGCATGCACTCTCTGCTCCATAATGGTAACTTAGTAACTACGCAAATATTTTTTTTGCATCTCACAATGTCAGCAGGCACTTTACACTTAGCGCCCGCTTCTCTGTTGTTGTAATTGTTGTTAAGCTGCATGCGATAAATTGTGAATGAATTTCTTAATAAGAAAACTAACAGTGTTAACTTGGCTGCCGATATGCAATCCCTTAAGTGATTCTGTGGCTGATTGGACGGAAACCCGTTTGCTTGGTCAAAATGTTAAGCGCTTCAAGCGGGCTGAGGGGAGAGAGGATATCGTGGCGCACAGTTGCTGATTGTACGACTGCACTAAGGCGGATGAACATCAACTTGTAGCTGCGAGTCATTCAAATGAGCGAGTTTAATGGCGCTTATTTGCTTCTGGACAATTGCAGGCGATTAAAGAAAAGCTGCAGTGGATTTGGATTTTGTTAAGATAACGGGTTTGTGCGATTAAAAGTCACTGCAATCGTTAAGTCCTTTTTGTCGTACGTGGAAAAATGACAACTATGAGTGTATGAAAGTAGAACAACTCGCAAATTAGAAAGAAATCTTAAAAACATCATTTTTGTCGTATATATGTATATTGAAGTTTTCAGTACAACTGAGCTTTCACTGCACTTGAGCTTTCTCTAATTTGAGCTTTCACATTTCTGCATAATTGAACTTTTCCTTCAACAAAGTTAAGGGCATTTCTAAACAGTTGAGCTTTAATAGTAATTGAGCTTTCACTACACTTGAGCTTCCACATTACTACATAATTGAGGTCTCACGACATTTGGTATTCCACGCAGTTGAGCTTTCACTGCACCTAAGATTTTACTGAATTTGAGATTTGAGCTTCCACATGACTAAATAATTGAGCTTTCACGCCATTTGACTCTCCTACACAGTTGAACTTGCCCTACAACTGAGCTTTCACTGCATTTGAGCTCTCACGATAATTGAGCTTTCACGATAATTGAGCTTTCACAGTAATTGGGCTTTCCCTAAATTTCTACTTAGTTTCAGAGCCACTAATAACTGAAATAAATGTTTACTACATTTTCAAGAGAATATTTCGACCATCCGTATAGTTTGCCTCATCTGAGCTCGCAACCAGTAGGTTCCTTAATATTTTCTGCACAAATTCTATAATTTCATTCCTCCCTCGTGTTGTGTGCTGGGTTTGGGATCCGCAACTTAAAAAACGCCCCTATGAAAAGGAAAACAACAGCCTCGGATGAGAGGCCCGCTTCTTATTACGACCACGGCAAACGCATTAAGGATTACGATTTAAGGGCATACATCGGGAATGTCAGATCTCTTAATTGGAAAGGTGCCGCTGCAAAGATGGTTGATGTCCTAGAAAAAGTAAAGACATACAACATATCGCTTATTTGCGGCCACGTCCCGATGGAAGGGAAGGAAGATGTGACCACGATGTCAAAATTGTGTATGGTGACTTTAACGCCAGGGTGGGCAAAGAAGGTATATTTGCCACAACAGTCTGCAAATTCAGCCTTCATAAGGAAACATTCCCAAATGGGTTGAGGCTAAACGATATCGCCGAGGACCGAAATATGGTTGTCTACTAGATTCGGCCATAGAAAAATTCACCAAGCTACCTGGCTGTCTCCGAATCGAAAAGCCACCAAACATATCGATCATGTTGTGATAGACGGAAGAGACACGTCTTCACTGCTTTAGACGCTCCGACGTCTTAACATCGACTCAGACCACTATCTTGTTGCAGCCAAGATACGCACCCGCTTCGGTGCAGAAAAAACAGCACGACAACAAACATAAAAAAAGACGGTGAGAAGATGCACTCACAAGAGACAGGCGAACGATTTTGTACTCGATTTGCACTCCTGCTCCCTGAGAGAGGTATATGAGAACTGTAGGACGGCATTTCAAGCTCCACATAATTTTGAGGTTTTATTCAAAGAGATTTGATGAAAAAAAGATTACAACACAATATGAAAGAGCTAGAGCTGATAAGTATGATATTTTTTTGCCAGACATCAGTTGGCGCGAAGGCTTAGCAGGTCACGAATGGGACTTAAGTTTAAACGCGGCGCTCTATTTTCCTACCATTGAGTTTACTTCAGCTTACACTGCGTATCCACACTTTACACCACGCTTACTGGGCGGTTTTGTGGTTCATTAAAAATTAAATAATTTCAATTTCTTGGCAATTAGTCGCCTAAGAGGATAATTTTCAGTTATTAGTGTGGACTACATTGAGCGCGTCGCGCGAGACTGCGAGCCAAAGATAGCTAACTGGCGCGTCTTTGAGTCGACGCACTTGGGCGCCACAGCTGGCAGTAAAGACGTTACCAGCGGCCTGAAAATATGACAGTGCTGTGCAGAAATGAAGTTTAAAGAAGCAGCTAACACACACACACATATCCGCGCTCATTTAAAAGAGCTGCGACGCTGCGAAACTGCTTGGTTAGCAGGAAAAGCTTTCTCGCCAATTTACATGGCAGCTGTGACACATATTTCAGTTCACAAATGCCCGGCTGACATGATGGAGTGTTTGCCATGCACAAGCGCGTCAACACCAGCATACTCGTACTATGAGTGTGTGCGTGTGTGTGTTTTGCATATGCCTGAAAGTGTTATATTTACATTGCTCTACAAATAATGTCGCTAAAATGCAATTTAAATGCACTTACTTTATTCGCGCCAACAACGCAGTGACGCAAAAGCCTTAAGTGGCATATGAATTAAGGAGAAACTCGTTTTTTCTCTTTGTTGAAGCAATAAAATAAAAGAAACGCATATAAATGTCTTACAACTGAATGCGCGCTCTCAAAGCGCTACTTTCTTTTTCGTGGCTACATATTGGATCTTTTGCACTTCCGGCTGCAGCACGAGTAGCTGGCGCTTTGCGCTTCTTAGAAATACTACTGTGCTTATGCCACTCAGCGCTTAGCGCGAAGTTGTTGGGAATCTTTTGGCTTTCATCTCTTACTTTGAAGTTTTGCCAAGTGTTTGCCAATTCATGTTTGTCATACACTCCAGAAATGTTGGTGCGAGATTAAATCAAAAGCTTTGGTATGGAGCAGCGCTGCGGCGCCAGTCAAATGTTCTGGCGCGCACACAAACTCAGAGACACAAAAGTGCACCAAACCAATGTGGATTAGCCAGAGAGTATAGATTGTAGGATTAGTATTTCGGAAGTCTTTAGGCTTATTGGTACTCAAACGCAAACAAAAGAAATCAATTTCTACTTGAAGTTTTTATAGGAAGCACTTTGTAGAAACCGCTTACGAGTAATCCGTGAGGAAAATACGATAAGTGTCTTCATTTGGTTTTAATGATCATTATACTGACACGATATGTTGTATGTGTGTTTCATCTACCAAGAGTTGTTAGTAACCGCATACGATATTACACATATATAGGTAGTCGAAAAAGTCTTTTCGTATTTTGTCAATAGATGTCGGATCAGTCGTACAAGTAACGGGTGATTTTTTTGAGGTTAGGATTTTCATGCATTAGTATTTGACAGATCACGTGGGATTTCAGACATGGTGTCAAAGAGAAAGATGCTCAGTATGCTTTGACATTTCATCATGAATAGACTTACTAACGAGCAACGCTTGCAAATCATTGAATTTTATTACCAAAATCAGTGTTCGGTTCGAAATGTGTTTCGCGCTTTAATTTTGTTCAGCGATGAGGCTCATTTCTGGTTGAATGGCTACGTAAATAAGCAAAATTGCCGCATTTGGGGTGAAGAGCAACCAGAAGCCGTTCAAGAACTGCCCATGCATCCCGAAAAATGCACTGTTTGGTGTGGTTTGTACGCTGGTGGAATCATTGGACCGTATTTTTTCAAAGATGCTGTTGGGACGCAACGTTACGGTGAATGGCGATCGCTATCGTTCGATGCTAACAAACTTTTTGTTGCAAAAAAAATGGAAGAACTGAACTTGGTTGACATGTGGTTTCAACAAGATGGCGCTACATGCCACACAGCTCGCGATTCTATGGCCATTTTGAGGGAAAACTTCGGACAACAATTCATCTCAAGAAATGGACCCGTAAGTTGGCCACCAAGATCATGCGATTTAACGCCTTTAGACTATTTTTTGTGGGGCTACGTCAAGTCTAAAGTCTACAGAAATAAGCCAGCAACTATTCCAGCTTTGGAAGACAACATTTCCGAAGAAGAAATTCGGGCTATTCCGGCCGAAATGCTCGAAAAAGTTGCCCAAAATTGGACTTTCCGAATGGACCACCTAAGACGCAGCCGCGGTCAACATTTAAATGAAATTATCTTCAAAAAGTAAATGTCATGAACCAATCTAACGTTTCAAATAAAGAACCGATGAGATTTTGCAAATTTTATGCGTTTTTTTTTTTAAAAAAGTTATCAAGCTCTTAAAAAATCACCCTTTATATCACCACAGCTACCAATCACATTTTGTCATACCATTAGGCTTCATTTATCCAAAAAACAATTCGGGAAAGTTGAAAAAAAGTTAAAACTGTTCAAACATTAATGAAAATAAGGAAGAAATTCGCCATATTTTTTGTAAAAAAAAGGGAAGAATGCCACGCAAGCCAACAATGTAATTTGTGAAGTTTATGGAGACGATGCTACATCAGTTCGTGTAGCAGAAGAATGATTCACCCGCTTCCGTTCTGGAAATTTCGATATCAAAGATGCACCTTGCTCTGGTCGACTTATCGTTGAAAACGTCGATAAAATTATGGAAAATATTTACCAGGACCATCGCATAAGCAGCCACGATATCACTAAGGAACTTAACAATCATCATTCATAAATGGTTTTGAACCATTTAAACAAGGCTGACTATAAAAAGAAGCTCGATGTTTGGGTACCACATCAGTTGCCTGTGTAAAATTTAATGGACCGAATTAACATCTGCGATTCTTTGCTGAAACGAAATGAAATCGAACCATGCCTGAAGCGAATAGTGGATCAAATACGACAATAATGTGTGAAAAAGATCATGATCCAAGCGTGGTGAAGCTCCACAAACGGTCGCAAAACCAAGATTAACACATCAAAAGGTTATGCTGACTGTTTGGTGAAATAAGGAAGGAGTCATCCATTATGAGCTGCTCCAGCCTGGTCCAACAATTGATTCTACATTTTACTGTCAAAAACTGATGAAGAGATTGGAGAAAGCAATCAAAAAAAACTGCCGGAACTGATCAACAGAAAAGGCTTCGTCTTCCAAAAGGACAACGCTAGACCACACACATCTTTGATGACTCGGCAAAAACTAGGAGAGCTTTGATGGGAAGTTTTGATGGATCCACCATATAGCCTTGACCTTGCACCATCGGACTACTATTTGTTTTGGTCAAGGCAGAATTCCCTTAATGAAATAAAGTTGGCTTAAATAGAAGCCTATGAAAATTACTTGTGGCAGTTTTTTGCCGAGAAACCAGAAAAGTTTTCTACTGACGGAAAAATGTTTCTAGCGAAAAAATGGCAAAAAGTTATCGACCAAAATGTCACATATTTGGTTCATTAAAGTTCATTATAAATATAAAAAAATATGTTGAAGTTTTATTAGAATTACGAAAAGATTTTTTCGACTACCCAATAATACATGCTTACCTAAACAGGTAAACTAAAATGAAAACGGCAAATATGACCCACTTCAAATGCTACTACTTTAATACTCGTACATTCAAATGGTTAAAATATCGAAGTATCTACGCTCAGCTACAGCTTTTACAAACTACCTGCGTGAGTGATGCGGCAACTCGGCAAGCAAACGGCAAATTATGAACACTTCACTGCATATCCACCTGCATCTATCTCAATGCATCATCAAATACAACTTCAACTTCAACTCCAACAGCAATCGAACTCAATGTTGCGCCACTTGAAAAACACTACGAATGCAACAGCAGAGGAGCGCAGCTCAGTGCAGCTTAGCAACGCTTTAAGGCAGCTGGCCACTCAATGCTGACGCACGTTGGCTTTCCCATGCATGCGCGCTAAGAGCATTGCCATATCCGTTTGATAAGAGTTTTGACTTTTAAGACAAGCATTTAACATTTTATTGAAGCGCAAATAAAAGTGGAATACGAGTATCGGTGGGAATATAAAAAGCTGAACTTAGCAAATAGCATATATAGTATGTAAGTGCGTCCTGGTAGTGTATTAAAAGTTGCCATTCATTCGGAATTCTATTGGCCATTTGAAAATGGCATTTATGACAAATGTGCATCTGCATAACTGTAAAGGTAAGTCATAAGTCAAGCACTATTCAGCTTAATCGATGATATTTTTTAAGTAGAAATACCTAGTAGTAGTAGAGCAGAAAATGTAAGCACAACAGCTGTTGCTAACAGTTAGAAGTGGAAACGCTATTGAAATGTAGTTCTGCAAAATAAACGTCAAAACATAAACTTATAAATATTGATCTTAAGTTTTAGTATGTGTTTCAAGACCGGAGCTTACTCTTATAGAATGGTGACTGATGCCCAGAGCAACATAAAATTGTGGAGGGAACACTTCTCCTTAGTAGGCTGGAGAAGTGTTCCCTCCCTGCAGTGAAGACATAACAGGAGATGGCGAACTCGATTCCTCAAACGGTGACGGTATACAAGACGTTCCCTTGCCCGACCATGTAGAAGTTCGAATAGCCAATACCCGTCTGAAGAACAACAAAGCGGCTGGGGCCGATGGATTGCCGGCCAAGCTATTGAATATGGTCGGACGAAAAGATGCGACGGTTGGAATTTAAGTGTGCTTTGCCCAATCCACAATCTGCGGGTAACTAACGTGGCATAAGTCGCCTTAACATCGCGTATAAGTTTCTATCGAGCGAGTTCAGTTTAAGGATAAAAGCCCACCATCAACAAACTGCTTGGACCTTATCAGTGTGACTTTAGACCTAGAAAATCAACAACTGACCAGATATTCACCATAAGAATTATTATTTTTTTTCAGATTTCACACTAGGAGTGACCGACAAGGGGTTTGTACCTTTCAAATTTTCGTCTTGATGCTAACAAAAATATTTTTTAAGAACCATCATGCAGTTTTCAGCACAACTAAGTGTAATTGCTGCGTCTTAATTGAAATTAGAGGCTTTGTTGAAACGTTGATCCGAGTTATATGTACTTTACGTTGCTCAGCATATAATAGCCAATGTATATACCAACTTTATAGGCAAATTTATTCAAATTTCTCTGGCTAAAGTATTTTATTTAATTTCCCGCACAATTTGACAGGAATTTTATTCGTACGAGAAAACGAAAACAACGCTCTGTCGTGTTTTTCAACCACTACACCAACATACGCAAGTGAACACATAGACTATATGTACCTAAAAGCAAAAGAAAAGCGCTCACGCCACGACGGTAAAAACACTTTGTTTTTCAGTGAAAAATATGAAAATTTTATGCAGTTTTCGACAGCACACGCGATGCTTCGGGCATAATACCTGTGCTACGACAAGCAAACAGTATTCAACATACACATGCGCCAGCCACAAGCAGGTTGTTGCCATTCATACCATCCATCTCATACGTTGGCTACGTTCGCTCAGCGCCATCACTTGGAGTCGCTCGTCGCTCTAACAAATTGCACACATTATGGCTTCAATATGGATTAGCGTTAATCTGCAACATAATTTAGCATTAAAAGGCCATACACCTAGTTATGATGGAAGTGATGGCAGGAGGTACAAAGAAGAAAGAACTGGTAGGGACCAAAAGCCGGCAGCACTTTTTGCATTCACTCAAAAAATATATATATGTAAATTTGTATAGATGTACATATATATACATATAAAAATATCAGTGGCAGCATGCGATTATGCTTTCGGTATATGTTTACACTGCTTTCGCTTGTAATGTTAGAAAGCTGGAAATGTGTTGCATACACACAGGCGTCACAATGTTGATAGCATTAAATCAGCACAAGTGGCCATTGGCTATTTTTCGAGTCGAAATTCGCTTTCACAAAAGCTTTCACTCGCTTATAATTTCTATTATAATTTTATAATGTTTCATTATTTATTTTAGACTTTAATTTTCTCCCTCTCAGCGAGTGTGACCTGCTTTGCTCCGTGGCTTTTGTTCGTTCTCAAATTTCTTTTAGAGATTTTATCAAAATTAATGAATAGCATTAAAGCGCATTAAGCGCAACGTTACTCCATCACACGGATACTTCTTATAAAAAAGATGTGTGTGGAAGCATATACTTGGGCAAAGGACATAAGTGTACATATTTACATAAATATATATTTATAATATAAAAGTGTGAGCTTTACTTTGCCATTTGATGTTGAGCATAGCATATTAAATTCTTTTTATTACAAAGCAGTAAAACATGGGCGCTTCTAGTAGATACATGCGTCCATTGGGGGTTGCTCGACGAAGAGGCTCCGCAGTGTGTTTGACATATAACGCCGAAATTGTAAATAAATGCTGTACCGGAAACGCTTGGTAAGTACATGTCACTTAGGACCATTCGGTTTAACAAAAACACTTTTGCAGTATTTATTCAATAATTTTTCAAAAATTTCTGGAAACTATATTTTGGTATATATCTTTTTAATTACCATGCTTCTTTGAAATATTTTTCGCATTTCAACCTACTTCAGATATAGCTAACGAAAATAGTAGCTGACATATTAAAAAGTACGCCTAAAACCAATGGGCAAAATATGTTGCCTATATTTAGGAGCGCAGACAGAGAAGTGATCACATTTTACCATCTTATCAAGCATGAAACCAACAAAAAAGGCTTTCAAGAGATGAAGTGAGATTTTGAGATAAATTCTCAGAATATGACAGATCAAGTTCAGAAAAAATGGAAAAAAAGTTGCCTACATTTAAGAGCAAAGCCAAAAATAGAAAACATATAAAAGAAGTGAGAGTAGTAGACAAAATGAAATAGACAATTGACGTGTTAAAGAGTGCTCCAAAACAAAAATAGAAAAACCGTTGCCTACATTTAAGAGCGAAGACAAAAGTAAAATATACAGTTTTCAAGGGATTAAGTGAAAGTTCGAAACACTTTTAAGGACTTTAGCTATCCAAAAGTAGTTTTTACTTTCTCATATATTCGTATTTTCGACTCGAAGCCTGCAGAGTTCATCATCACCATAGCATAAAAGCAACATAGAAAGCTTTTAAGAGAAAAAGTGAGAGTTTGAGAAAAATTTTCAGAATATCACTGATCAGGTTCTGCAAAAAACCAGAAAACTGACTGTGGTCTTAAAGAGTGACCAAAAACAAAAATGAAAAAAACGTTGCCTACATTCAAGAGCGAAGACAAAAATATGGGGCATTATTATAGCTAACCAAATAACAAAGATGAAACCAACATATAAAACTCTAAAGATATTAAGTGAGAGTTCGAAACACTTTGAGGGACTTTAGCTATTCAAAACTGAACTTTACTCATTAGTATTTTCGACTCAAAACCTGCAGAGTTCATCAATTGAAAGAGATGAAGTGAAAGTTTGACACATATTTTCAAAATATCACTGATCAAGTTCTGAAAAAAACCAGCAAACTGACTTACAGAGTGCCCCAAAGCAAAACATGGAAAAAACATTGCCTACATTTAAGAGCGATGACAAATATAGCAGACAATATAATAGCTTACCACTACTGCTTATTTAATAAAGCATGAAATCAAGTCATAAAGCTTGCAAGAGACTAAGTCAGAGTTCGAAACTCTTTGAAGGACTTTAGCTACCGAAAAAGGGCCTTTACTTTCTCACAAATTCTTATTTTCGACTGGAAGATAGAGAGTGCAGAGTTCATCATTTGCTTATGTTTCAATTAAGAAGTCAACATCTCCAGATAAGCATATGTATGAAGCTTTCAAGAGATGAAGTGAGTGTTCGAGACTTATTATCATTATAGATTCGTATTTTTGACTTCAAGTCTGGTATTTTTTATGGTAGCCAAGAGACTATATCGTCAACCTGAGGTTTCACCTATGATCTTTTGTCATATTTGGTAGAATGAATGATAAAATCAACGATAAAAAGGACGCACTTTATAGCATAAGCCCCTTCCTACTGATAATACAACGAATTCAACCAACATTAGTTGACTCTGACTTGATTTTATTAAGTTGAAGTTAGGATAAAAACTATCAAGTCATCAAATATATTGTCGGCATCAGTAAGCTCTGTACAAAAGCCGTGAAAGCTCTTTCAAACTTTTATACCCCAAGTAAAGATTTTTTACCACATCCATGCATAATTACACGCTTACAAATCGCATGCAAATTCAATTATGATTCAAAGTAAGGTATGTATAAACTTATGTCCTCCAAATTGACGAGCGCAAAGCAGAATTTAATTAGAAAGTGATTTGTATTACAAAAGCGCAAATTTGCGGATATCATTTGGGGGGGAAGAACATATAATTAAATACGAACATACAATTTCCATAAAAGGTCACATGTTGACGTTCGTGTGCCGAACTAATTTCAAACATATTTATTACGTGCACACTTTATGAGGTCAGCTCTAATTGAAGCATGCATATTTCATTGCGGCCTCAGGCCGAATTTTCGTTTGGCGTTCAGGAATACTATACAAATATTTAGCTAATTATTTATATTAGACCATGGAAAGCGTAAATTTTGAATGGCAATTTAAATTTAGCACGAAGTATGCAAATATTTTAATCGAATAAGTGATTGTTACGCTGCAGGAGGGAAATATTTGAGATTTATAGTATAGGAAGATTATGAGCTCATCAGATTTCAGGTTCCAAGGCAGAGCTGATACGAAAATGGCATTCGTACTATCGAAGTAGGTACATATATGAATATGAAGAGATCCCAACAAAGGCTCGCCGAAAATCTTTTCTCCTTCAACGGAAATCCTGCCATTCATAGCGACTTTTTGCCTGCCCGAGGTATAAGAGGTTGCCGAAAAGTCGCAAGAGAAGAGGCGCAAAGACTTTTCTAGTGTTTTTCAGACAAGAATGGCTGATATTAAGATTACGGTAAACATACTGCTACGAAGCGCAGCCTCTTGTGGGCAGGTAAGCATGCACACCGAATACAGAGCGCCAATATTAAGCGAGCTCATCGCTAGAGCTAATCAAGGAGTGCCTGTTCTCACTAGAAATAGCATCAAGATCCTTCGACATCGAACTCGTTTGTTCGCAGAAGCAAGTTGTCAAAGTTATATAGAAAAAGGTGAGAAGGAAACATTCAGTCACTTTCTCAGCCATTAACCAGCCTTTGGAAAGATGAGGATAAACCATCTCGTCAGTCTTATCTTCGGTGAACCCAAAACATAGCTGAAAGTGACATTAGCGGCCTCAAAAAATTTGAGGTGGACTCACAAAGCGCTTTATCGGTTAGCAAACGGCTCAAGATATATTATATATGTAGGAGTTTTAGGTACCACAAGGGACCGTCTAGAATGGCGGTCGAAGTGAGGTACCTGTTAGGATCGACCACTTCACATAACGTATCCTATTTTTAAGTCGGCAGCCGCCTTGGGTATGTAACTCGCACTTGCTGTAGTAGCAGATATCTGAGAGTTAAATACATTGACAAGTAGCAAATGGTAGGTGTCCTTACTAAGTACTAAAGCCATAACATCTCTCAGAAAACGGAAATTTGCAAATTTATGTCTTGCTTCTAGAAACACATTCAATTTGAAAAATATAAATCAACCAATCTGATAAAAACAGTAACACATACTTCCTAAAAAAAGTAATATATGATTTGGAAAAGGTAAGTGTCTTGGCTAAAAGCCATAAATATAACAACCGTCAAATTTTCGTAAGTGTTTTTTATATGTTTTACAAAAGAATACCTTGTTTATTTTGTGTAACGATTTTTACGAGATACTCCTATGCACCATAAATTACATGTTCTTACCCTCACAAAAGATAATTGTATGGTATGAAGATCAGTAACAAGTGAATAATTTATTCTTTGACAAAGTTTCGCAAGCAAATAACACTAACGAACTACTGCCAACCGAGAGCAAAAACTAAATTACAAATTTCCAATGTCAGAAAAAACGGAAGTAAAAAACCTCGTCTATTGCAGACTTCCAAAGTGCACACCGCTGCCAGATTTCAACCGAATCAACTCTGCTTGCATGTAAGCACTCATAGAAATAACCGAAGGAAAATAGAAACAAGCAATAGCAACATAAAAAGCCGGCAAAGCAAGCGCAGGACACTGAAAAGAGTAGCTCGCCACAATACCAACGAAATGTTTAAAGGGAAAAGGAGGCGTTTGCGTGTTGCAAGCACAAGCCGAAACGGCAATAGCTCGAGTGCAACTACTGCTGCTGCTGAAACAAGACAATTGTGTCACATGAAATGACACAACAACGGTAAAAGCATAATACAAAAGTGAGTGCAATGGTTAACTTGCCAAGGTGGAAGCGATGAATGGCTGATGTAGCGTGGCAGCATGTTGGCGTTGGGAAAATGGAAATTGTACGATGACAAGTGGAAATGCATTTACATGAAAAGTGTCACCGAGTGATGTGCTGGGTCGAATGGTTTAGATTTGCCCTGGCCACCGCCGCCTCCGCCACTAGCAACAACAAAAGCAGCGTCATGACAGGCAAAGCAAAGCAAATGAAAACACACAAAAACGAAGCGGAAAATAGTAATAATGAAAGGGATGTAGTGTGACAAAATAAAAACCGAAAACTGACAGAATGACGACCGTTAATAAAAAAAGAAGAAAGGAAATAAGGGCGCAAGTGAGTCTAAGATACGGTCCGGAGTTTTTGAGAATTAAGGAGCTTGTGACTCGCCAAGGGAACTTATACTTTATACAGACGGACCACAAAGGGCTAATTGAGTGGTTAGCAGGATCTATTGCTGAGAACTGGATCTCGGGCAACACTTCAAGCACCCTGAGTACCGCAGATCAACATATATACAGGGTTTGTCCGGAAATTAATAGGACAGATTTCTGATTTTATTCGGCCGTGACTGTATTTTGGAGCGTGCGCGCACTGACTGGATTCGGTAGAAGGCGTCCCCAGCTAAGGAACGAGCGGCTGGCCAGATGTTGCTTTAGAAAGAAGTGGTATATTAATTTGGCACCAGGCCTTTTTAGAGGGCCGGGAAAAGGTCGCAGATGAGAGTGAAAACGAGGCTCATTGTCTTTTTTGACATCAAAGGCAACGTCTACCATAATTTTGTTCCTGATGGACAAGCCGTTAACGCCAAATTTTACGTGGAAATCCTTAAGAGAGAAACGAAGGGTCAATCGGGTCCGACAAGACACCGCAGATGGTTGGAAGTTGCAGCACGACAACGCCCCGGCTCACACCGAGTTAAGCGGCAATTAAGATAATGATCGCAGAAACAGGAAGGCAGTAAATGTTGTGACTTCCGAAATGCAGCTGGACTCCAGACCATAAAAGAATTCCGCGAATCGCAATAGCAGATGGGATTGCCAAAAGTGCCATCCGTCTGATTACCGAAACAGAACTGGAAATACGGAAGTCCCCAAATACGATTTTCAATCAAATTTCAAAACGGGCTGACTGATGGATTAGGGTGAGATGGAATACCTTAAGAGCATGCCGTATCACCAAGATCATATACGGTCTTGAACGGATCTAATGACAGGTCACAAGCAACTAGCAACAGGGACGAGCTGGACGGGCATAAAAAACGATGAGACATACAGAAAGTGCAGAAAAAGGCATGACAGGGACGCTGGAACACCTCCTATGCTATTTTTGCTAAATCATGGCGATTTCATCACTGTATGAAATCATACTGCAAAAAGAGTTTCATGTTATTTTCAATTCGGCACAGAAGAGACCTGAAACCGCTTTATACTTGTCCAGGTTAGTCGATATAGGTCAAGCCTTGGTTATCAGAGAACGATACATTTTTCTTTGGGCCAGGTTCGCCGCCACTTAGGTCATTTCTTGGTCTCTGTTTGGACGATAGTTACGAAACGACGCAGAAAAATATACTTTTAACCTACATCAACCACTTAAAGTTGTCATAAACAACCGTTAGCTCAACGAATCCATTATACTCTTGTGCAACATTTTGCGAGAACAGCAACATAACAGCATAAGCATATTAGGTAGAGCGAAAAGCGAGCAAAAGAGCAATACAAATTCACACAAATTTCCAGCACATAACAATTGACTGCAGCGTTGCATAGTTACAGGCGCTATGCAGCTGAAGCCAAAATACTGTAGCCTTACTGCTTTTAGCAGCGAAAATATTTATCTTAGTAACACACACGTTAGCGCGAAAGCAAGATAGACCGAGCGTGGGAACAAAGTCAAAGCGTAGGCGAACAATACGGCAACTGTGAAAGTGTGTGTGTGGGTGTGTACAGAGCCACGTGAAATTGAGCAACAAAATAAATAAACAACAAAGTTTACTAAGAAGCGCACAGAGAACATACATATATGTGTGTGTATATGTTTGAGTTTGGAGAGTTTCGCTGTAAACGCGAAGCTAACGCTATTTCGGGCATGAGTGCGTGTGCGAGTGTGTGTGTGTGTGAGTATATTGCAATGTGTAAACAAGGCGAATAGGCAAACAAACAAGTTGCGAAAACGATACTGATGAGAAAATGCACAAATAAGTCATTTGCGACGACGCTAGGCGCCACACCAGCTGCTGCTGTTGGCACTGTTATGTAAGCAAGTAATGACAATGAAACCGATCAAACAAAGCGCGAGAAAGCGACATTGATACCGTCAAAGAGCCGTTGCACGAGGAGATTACTTCGCAGATGAGCTGCGCGTATGAGCTGATAACGGTGGAGTACGATTAATATACATACTCTTCGCGTGCTTTAAAAGTGACGACTTAAGACTAAGCGCCGAAAAGTATGCTAAAATTTGTTTAATTTTCTAATTTTTATGTTTACGACTTGAATGTCGCTTTCTTCAACAGTTCGTTTAATATATTTTTGTGTGCTTTAAAAGTCACAATTTAAGCCTAAGCGCCGAAAAGTATGCTAATTTTTTTTTTTAATTATAAAATTTTTCATTTTACGACTTGAATACATAAATATATCAGGTTTAGCTTACTCCAACAGACGTATTTAAGTTAAATAAGAGTGGTTTGTGCACAAGGATTCCTAAGGACGAGCAAGTCATAACAAACATAAGGTTTAGGAAACCCAATAGAGAGTTTTTCAATTCAACAATAGGCTTCTGTATGAAAAAACGTTTTAAAACTTGATAACTCAGCGCTCCGTTCGCTTTATCGAGTTAATTTATCAGTTGTCCATATCACAACATCATTCCGATCGTTCAGTTTGTATGGAAGCTATATGATATAAACGTCCGATTTAAACAATTCTTTCTGAAAGTGTAGCATTGCTTCAAAGAATAACCCATGCCGAATTTGGTAAAGATATTATGTCAAATAAACAAGCTTTTCATACAAGCCTTGATTCCGATCGTTCAGTTTGTATGACAGCGATATGATATAGTGGTCCGATCTGAACCGTTTCTTCGGAGATGGCAGCATTGCTTTGGGCAATATTTCTCACCAATTTTGATTAAAATTGCTTGTCAAACGAAAAAGCTTTCCATACAAGCCCTTGATTCCGATCGTTCAGTTTTTATGACAGCGATATGATATAGTGGTCTGATATCCGTGATTTGGAAAAAAAGAGCAGTTTCTTGAGTAAAAAAGGACATGTGCAAAATTTCAAAGCGAAATCTCAAAAACTGAGCGACTATGTGCGTATACACTACTAGATGGAGGGGCATGGCTAAATCGACTCAATTTGTCACTCTAATGATTTGGAAAAGGTATATGCTAAATAACAAAGTTTTTTGTTGTTTTTTTTTTCATTATAAAAAATTTTCATCAAAAACATTTCTGTCAGTGCTTGCCATTGGTATGAAAACAGGGGCAGTGTGCAAACCGAAAATGTTACCTCAAATATGTTTGCACTGCTGCCATCGATTTTGTCATGCCGCAGACATTTCTTTTCACCGAACACTCAGTTGTTACGAATTGAGTGCAAAACCAATAAAGCGACAGCAAACACAACTGCAACAACAACACGCATACATGTAGCAGGCGTATGCCCACATACAACATGCATCTTGTAGACCCAATACTCGCACGAAGTACAAGCAGACAAGAGCAAGTTGCTCAAAAGAACTTCACATAGTCATGCAACATTTGGTAAGATTGTGTTTATGCTGCTGTCTGTGCGTTTAAATTTGCATACGAGCGAAAAGACTATAGTTATGCAATATTGCACCATTAAGGTATGGAAATATTGGTCAATGTGTGTGTGTGCGTGTGGGATATTTGCCATTGTAAAAGAACAGCAACATGAAAATAGTTGATGATTTTGGCTTTCCACAAAAGGCAAACAACCAGAATTGAAAGGATGTATGAAGTAAGAATGTGTTTTTGTTGTTGTTGTTGAAGTTTGAGAGTAATATAAGGACTAGCTACTGTAGAACTAGTTACTGTAGAACTAGTTACTTTTGGACTAGTATTATTATTTACTATTAAAGGAGCGCACATAAAGTTTGAGAATTTTTAAATTCTTAGTTATTCTTTTTATAAGCAGTAATACAAAATAGCTTTAAATTTGTTTGATAAAACTTTACTCAAAAACTCTGCTTCAAAATTCATTTCTGCAAAGGTTATTCCGGTTGCAGAGTCATTAGATGCTAAATAACGAAAACACAAGCGCCTGGTCCATTAAATCGATATTTTTAATCAACAAAAGTGGTGTCCTTGCAACAACAAATATATAACTAATTCGTAACTAGCCCAAGAAGTTTTTCCAAAAATTGTAATACCATTAAATTGCTTAAAAAATCATAAAATGTAGTATTCTTGTAACAACAAGTATGTACTAGTTCGTAACTATTCCACAAGGTAGTTCAGAAACAATGAGAAAATATTTTTTATATCTAAAACGATATTTTTGAAAGAACATCAAGTTTTCCTGCAACTACAGAAATGTAACTAGTTCCTAACTAGTTCAGAAAATTTTTAAAAAATATAAAAAAAAATTTACTGTTAAATTGACATTTTTTGTCAAAAAAAGTAATTTTCCTACAAAAAATATGTAACTAGTTGGTAACTAGTCCGAAAATTGGACAACACAATAAATACAACATTTTATACCGTTCCATCGAAACTTTTTATAAAAAGCAATGTAGTCATCCTGTAACAAAAAGTTGTAACTAGTTCTGAACTAGTCCAAAAAATAGGTAAAAAATTAACAAAAATTGTATACAAATTTTATCAACAAAAAAATAGCTTTTCCGCATGAGCTAATATGTAACTAGTTCGTAACTAGACCATCAACTAGTTCAAAAGTTTTTAAAACCGCCAAAATTTGCAAATCATTAATTAGGCAACTTGACGAAGTAGTATCTAAAAAATCTCTACAAAAACTAGTTCCTCGGCACATAGAAATCATGCCCCTCCTATGCGTACATACATATACTCATACATACACTCGAATACGCTTACCTTGTAAGCATGCAAATAAGTACATTTTCGAGAATTTGTCTACAACTTCATTGCTTCATTGTTTGCGCATTGCTGACGTTGCTGCTGTTGTTGTTGTTGTTGTCAACGCTGCAGGTTAAGTTGTTGCTTCAGCTAACTGCATTGAAAATATTGCTTAGTTATCGCATGCAGGCAACTACGTGCATGCAACTGTTTGTGTGCACACAACTGTAGTTTATTTGGCTATGCAACAGCATGTGGCAAGCATAATCTCAACACATTTTGCTATTGAACAGTTGACACAATATGGCTGCCACGCTGACTGCAGTAAAAGGAGCTTGCCACAAAATGTTGCATTACACTCGTTGCACACTCAGACCATTACGTTTGATTGCCACAACCGTTGCTAATGCAAATCTTGTTGGATAGTAGCTTTGCTGTTGTTATAGTCGTACGTGATATGAATGGTGAGCAAGGTGTTGTCACTGTAAGTGCATCTGTGTTATGGTGTTGTTGTTGTTGGGTTGCCACTGCAAGTGAACATGTTCTGCAAATAAGCTTTGCTCCAGTGCCAGCACTCACCTATTAACCACACGGTACGGTTATACTTTTAGTGACCAAAAATAGGTAACAGTTGCCGTTCTGCAAGCGATTTTTAAGTCCTGCTTCGTTCAACGCCACTTCCAAGTCAACAAACCAAAATACTCTCATTACCTAATCAACGCACTGAGCATCCTTTTTGCTGTTTTGCTCTTCTGCAAATTTCTTTTTACTCTTTTTCGATTACAAGCGCAGCGTGCATTTAGCTTCTTAGCCTTTGACGTGGTTTCGTCAGCTCAAAGTGCCCAACTAAGCGCAAGCAAGCAAAGTAACCGAAATTCGGTTGCACATGTGGGTGTGGTTGTGCGTGTGTGTGTGTGAATTTGGTGAGCTTTTAGTAAGGAAAACAAGTTGATTTCGGCAAATAGGTACAATATGGGATAGGAAGCGTTTGCAGGAGAGACCTCAAAAATCTTTCGCAAATTTGAGTTTTCGGTGAGGTCCACCGCAAATGCAAAGCAAACCATGATAGAAGAAAGCTTTCTGCATTAAATTAGATGTAATCATCTTGACGAAAAGCTATACATAAGTACTACTATGAACAACAAATAGTAAGACTGCTTTTTGACCGGCTTTGATGTGTATTCGATTGGTCGGTTTTCCGAGTCGTTAGCATAGATCCAGAACTCATGGCGAGTAATAATACGTTTTATGACAACCTGGTAGTCGGAATGCATTATTTCTAAATTTAGTTATTTCGGAACCAATTCTGATTTCACTTTTCTTAGGCCCAAATGATTTTTGAACCTGGTTTTCACCTTTCGATATTCCAACGATGTCAGTAAGATATCTGACTGTTAAACGTCGATTCTTAAGCACCAATTCTTTTAATTTATTGACGTGTTGCTCATCAGTTTATGTTAAGGCAGTCCTGGACTTGGCTCGTCAGCAACGCGTGCCCGACCCTCTTTGAATAATTTTTACCAGAAATGCCGAACTCTTAGGTAAACTAGACAGGTTTATGCGTCTTCATAGCGAAATCTTTTGCCTGAATATTCACTCCTTACAATGCATATAATTTTTTGTTATTGGCATTGGAACCTTCTTAGCGTCTTTGATGAGCCCCAAGTAGTTTAAGAAGCTGCACACAAAAACACATATGCATATCGGATCCAAACGATTCTTAGTTTTCCAATAAGGAGAGAGTTACAAAGCCTTATCTTTCCTTCCGTGCTGAAACCTCGTACTCTAATATGCCACATTTTGACAGATTATGGCTGCCTTAGCCTATCTGGCCCATCAAATAAACCAGCAAGAGTATAGTTTAAGCGTTTCTAACGGCAACGTTTTTCGCTTTCTCCCAGTCGAGACATTCATGCCACGATCGCACGTTGGTCCAGCTCCGTAAATATTATCACAAGGTGACTGAGTCTCTCTTACTCTTTTTCTTTCTATCTCTCTTTCTCTTTGTCTCTCTGATTTTCTTTTATCTTTCTCTCTCTCTCTATCTCTCTTACTACAAGTCCAACATTAACTTTGCTTTGAACATCTTCGCACCTCCCCATGTCCATCAATTCTCTTTATTTTTTTTTTTTGATATTCAAATTTTCTCGATCCTATAAACGAAGTCAACAGAAGAATATTCACTGTTAAAAATCTCATACTACCAGTTACATATGTACATTCTAACTAGATTACTGATATTAACAGAATCCTTCGGCATCGAATCATTCTGATCCTCTACACTGGAAATGCCTTTTAAAGGCGAGTTCTAAACGCAGATCAAAACTCTTAACGCGAAACACATTTTTGCTTCGAACACATATTCATAGATAACCACTTACACTTCAAGGTAGGCGCAGTGTGAGTACCTACAGAATTACTTTGATGACGAAACTTATGTATAGCATATAAAAGAAAATAAATAAAAAAATTAAATTTTTAATACTGAGGGAAAGCTATCTATAATGCTCAACTACATAACGAATATTAGCATAACGCAATTAGGCGAGAAATTATGAGCATAAAATTAAAAAAATAGATAAGCTCATTTGGAAAAAATTAAAGAAAAACAACGACATTTTATGATGGGGAATATTAATGATCGACTTGAAAAGAAATGAATGAAGAATGTTTATCACATTGTGACATAATTGAGTTTAGAAAATTATGACGAAAAATTAAAAATAAAAATCGCTTCAAGTCATAGAAAAGCGGTGTGGATAACGCATAAGCAAATAGGCATTGTGCTTACATAATGGCCTCCGGTTTGAAATGTTTATTATAACAAAGTGATGGTCTTAAATTTGATTAATTAATGTAGGAAAATGAATAGTTCAGGATAGAGTAGGAAACAGGGGAAGAGGATGAGCTCCACTTCGTTGGAAAGACCAGAGGCCCTGACTTCGCTTGGAATTTCCAACTGGCGGCACGTTGCGAAAAGAAGAAATAAATGGCGCGCTGTTTTTTAAAGCGGCTATAATCACGTAAACGATGTCCATGCCAGTAGCAAAGAAGAATAGGTCAAAGCAACGTTCCCAAAGGTTAGCTTTTCAAATTCACCTCAAGAATGATCTTAAGAGGGATAGAGTTAAAAAGTTCTATGTAAAATCGACTTTCTTATGTGGCGTATCTCCATATTTTTTAATGGTCATCTCAATAAGCAAAGGCTTTCAATATCTCTTCATGATCTTCTCAAAACGTTTCGCTTATTATTTTTGGTAGAAAGTGCCCGTCGCTCATGATAAAAGAAAACCAGATTTGTTTACACAATCGCGATTTAGTCCCGTTGCTTGGTTGAGAATGAGAAATAATATCATTACTAAGTCGTACTATTATTTGAAAGAGTTTGCTTTCTTGAATTTATTTCCTAAAGGAGTTCAAATATCATCACGGGAAACACACCACGAGTGATTAAGAGACCAAACGAGTGTTCAAGGAAATAGAAGTCATCCTGAACTGTTTAAAAATTAATGGAAATTGGATTAAATTATTGGATTAACAGCACTGAGTCAAAAGGAAGGAGATACATTTTTTTTTATTTCAAAAACATAAAGTATTCAGAAAGAAGAAGCGATTTGGCGATGAGTGAAATTATCCAAGAAAGAAGTTCTATTAAATTTTGTGTGTGGAATCAAATTTCTGGTGCCGATACATTCAAAATGTTGGAAAAACACCTTCGGTGATAATTGTTTGCCGCGATCGAGTGTTTTCGAATGGCACATATTATTCAAAGAGGGTCGAGAACGTATTGCCGACGAACTACATCCAAGACGGCCATCAACTGATGATCACCTCAATAAAGTAAAGGAATTGGTCTTGAGAATAGACGATTAAGAGACAGAGATCACACTGGCATCGTTGGAATATCGGAAGAATCAGTTAAAAACCAGTTTAAAAAAATCACTAAATTTTCGACTTTTATAATTGAAAATTTTGTCTGAGCGAAGATTTATAGTCAGATCGTCTGCTGTATACATAGAAGGGCCCACAGAAAATTCACATAAATAGTTCCATATACCAAAAACTACGGTGATTAACAGCGCCTTCTGAAGGCTAGAGAAGGTAGTTCCAAAATACAACACATTATCCTTCAAATTAAAATTTTCCCCGCTTCAATAGATTGCACGCGGAAATCACTTTAGCAACCGCAAATTAAAAAAATATTTAAAAATAATTTTGCCATATCTCAATAACGGTAATTTATTTGCAGCGCTCCTGTCACATTTGCCGCACGCTTATCATGGCGTTTAATCATTGAAGATTGCGTTTGCCTGACGCGGCATTAAATGAAGACATTTAAAACAATCGCACGATTGCGGCGCACAGGCACAAATATGTACACATGTATGTATGTGTGTGTATGGACTGACATGTTATCGCAGCACACATAATAAGCGTAAGTATGTATGTGATGCGCTTGTGCATTGAAATGTTGTGGATTTAATGCTTGCGATTAAAAAGCAATGAAATGTCAGTTGCGGCAAAAGATATGCACGCCAAGCAAGCAGACATGTGACTTACATACATTCCGTTGGTATATGTGCTCAAATTTCACTGCAGCTACACATATACAAATATATTTAATTTTATTTTTGAAACAACCACAACCACATGATTATGGCGGCGATTCAAGCTGAAGCGCAGCACAAACGTGCAACACCTGCCACACGCGCTACACATGCGCAAATGTCATGGAAATCGCTATAAAGCATAAATGCAAGCACAACAATGGCAGAAGTAATTATAAAGTTAAGTCAAACATAGGAAGACATCCTTATAGGGCCTTCAATAGTGAGAGTCTCATTAAGTTCTAGTGGACTAAGGATTTTTATTAGTTTACAGAAGAGTAAAATTTGAGTAGAGATGTACTGGTTAGATTTTTTTATTTGTATCTGGTCGAAAGTAGTCAACTTTCAGCAATTGGTGAAGAAAAGCAGACTGCTGCGAGCCAAGTGGCCATTTGGTTAAGGAGTTGCATACATATTTACCTTCTAAGGCCCAAGGTATGCGAAACAAAATGTAGATTTATGGCAACGAATATTATTATAATTTTTTGTATTATTTTTTTTTTGTAAACTTAATATTTTTTCTGTAAAATTATTTTTTTTTTGTAAAATTGTTATTTTTTTAATTTTTTTTTGTAAAATTATTGTTTTTTTGGTGTAAAATTGTAATTTTATATAATAATTTTTTTTTATTTTTTTCTTTTGTAAAATTATTAGTTTTGGAATAATTTTTTTTTTAATAATTACTTTTTATTATTTTTTTCCTAAATTGTAATTTTTTTATGTTTTTTTGTAGAATTATTAGTTTCGTATTATTATTACTTTTTAATTATTTTTTTATTTGAAAAATTATTATTTTTTCGTTAAATTGTAATTTTTTATTATTTTTTTTTGTTTTCCTTTGTAAAATGGTAATTTTTTAAAATTATTAGTTTTTTATTTTTGTAAAATTATTAGTTTTGTATCATTGTTATTTTTAATTATTATTTTTTTTCGTAAATTGTAATTTTTTTATATTTTTTTAGAATTATTAGTTTCATATTATAATTTTTTTCTTTAAAAAATAATTTTTTTTTCGTAATTTTTTTTATTATTACTTTTTACAATTTTTGTAAAATTATACGTTTTTTGTTATTGGGTTTTTCGTAAAATTATTATTTTATTATTAATTTTTGTAGTTATTATTTTTAAATTATAATAAGTTATAATTTTTTATTACTTTTTTTGTAGAATTGAAATGTTGTTATTTTTTTTTATAAAATTACAATTTTTTTAATATTATTTTTTAATTTATTTTTTTTTTAATTTTTTATAATTATTTTATTATTATTATTATTATTTTTATTATTATTTTTTTCGTAAAATTATTGTGTTTTATTTTATAATTTTTTTTTGTATTATCATAATTATTTTATTATTATTTTTTAATAATTAATATCTAATTTTTCTTCTTTTTTTCAAAAATTTGCTCATAACTGACAATATTGAATTTCCCAATATTCCTCTTGCGTCTTATCTAATAAAAAAACTTCAAAACTAAAATTTGTTTCAACAATTCACGATTTCCTACAGGGTATTCATGCACGCATAAATGCATTTTTAACCTCCTACACATGCACATGCATACCGTTATTAAGCAAGCTCTTTACGATTTTAATTAATAAATGTGTGGAACCATTTAAGTGAAGCAAAAAAGTCATATTTGGCAGCGAGCTGATAGTATTATGGTAAATTATTTTGCGCGCTCAACTCTTTTTTAATACATTTGTAGCAAAGAAGATTTCATCACAGCTTGATTCAATAAATTTTTAATAAAAAATAAGCGCAATCGCATCAGCTCAGCCGTGCTGCATTGATTTAATTTTTATTTTATATTAATGCTTTCGTGAATATCTCTACACGAGGGTTGTTCTTAATATTTCATGTGAATATTAGTGGAAAGCAATATTGGTGATTGAAAAAAAATTTGAATGAATTTTCGCGGATTTTTATTGATATAGACAATTTGAGAAAAATCGAAAAATGCACTTATTTTCGTAATAGGAGGATCCAATGAGTTTTAATGCGAAAATTAAAGGCTGTCATAGAGGTGTCCTCATTTTTTTGTTATTATTATACGAAAAGTATGGAAGAAGTTCATGCCTAGTGCAAAAAGCATGACCGATCTTATGACTGAACAGTTGCATCTGCTATTGCGGCAAGTCGCAATTTTTCTGACAGGTTCCTTCGAAATTTTATTTCTTAAAAAATTATAGGAATTTCGTGTTTTGAAAAAATATTTTTTTTTTTTACATAACCGGACATCCAGCGTCGCAGTGTCCAGCTAAGAGAGTTGTCCATATATGGGGATTGTGGTTAAAAAACGAGTGTTTAAAGTATGGTATTAGGGTCATAAACTGAAACTCAGAACTAGCTGTATATTGAACTAATACATGATATCCAATATGTAAGCTTGAAGTGAACGAATGCCAATTATCCCATTACTTTCCGTTGAGTGATGCGAACCAGACAGAATTTTTAGTTTTAAGAGAGGTCCGGCTATGAGGACTGTTCCCATTCAACATTATGCACTTGTGGCAGCGCTTCTTCCAATCATCAATACTTATCAAATTCGATTTTTGGGATATCCTTTAGTTCTTTCAGCGGTTTTTACGGATCTTGTAAAACGACGGTCGTTTAATGTGCTTGGTCTCTTTATTTTAGGAAATATAAACCAATAACAAGGAGCCAGGTTCGGCGAATATATAGAGGCTGGGGAACAAACGCATATGGTCCCACTGTTTTTGAGATAGCGATCTCAAATTTTGCCCACATTATTTTCTGCCCACAAAGTTGCTCTTCTGTTGAAAACAACGATATCGGTTCACTTTAACATATAGCTGCCATAGAAACTGAACGGTCGGAGTCAAGTGCTTGCATTGAAACATTTCTCATTTGACGAGATATCTTCACGAAATTTGGCATGAGTTATTTCCTAAAGCAACAATGCAATATATGAAGAAATTGTACACATCGGGTCACTATAGTATAGAGCTGCCATAGCAACTGAACGATCGGAATCAAGTGTTAATACGGAAATCTTTATCATTTGACGAGATATATTTACAAACGGCAGGAGTTATTGCCTAAGGCAAATATGTAAACTCTGAAGAAATTGTACAGATCGGGCCACTATAGCATATAGCTGCCATACAAACTGAACGATTGGAATCAAGTGCTTGTATGGAAACTTTTTGATTTTTTTAAGGGTATTATAGCTTAGATCACGATTTTTTTTATTATTAACGTAGCATAATTTTAAGATCAGACCTACTGTATTTGTAACATAAATCATCTTGCATAAGAATTGTATATAACAGTGTTTTTACTTACTAACTTTCTTGTCTTCTGAGATCGGTTATTCATATTACCTAAAATTATAAAGAAAACAGTTTTTAAATAAAAAGTAGGATACGAAATATTATAAAATTATATTTCTAAATTAAAAAAAAAAGAAATCTTTATAATTTAGTCAGTTTTAGAGTATTTGCTATTACATGACACTGGCCAATTTCGATCGAGAAGCAATATCTAGAAGCCCTTTCGGCATAGGTGACTAGGAAGGAGTATTTGGGCTCATATAGGCCATACACATATAATTTTCGTTATTTTTTAGTATCGAAATTGTTGAAATTTAATATGTTTATTAAAATTTCGTTTCAGTTTCAGTTCTTTTTCGACATTTTAGTATCAAACACCTCAAAAAGTAAACGGTTTACAACAAAAAGCAACAAAAGAGCTCACATCAAACTTCATAAGTCAATAAATTACACCGAAATTACACTGGCAACAACAATTTGTTTACATAAATACCCCTCCTTAAGTGGCTTTGTCAAGTGGGCTCGACAAACTACCGACAAGAGATGATTGAAAGCGTAAAAGTCTACATTTTGTTCGAGAATAAAGCACCTATAAAACATTTATAAAGTAATTTAAACTATATGAGGCTGCATATATATTTACATATACACAAGCACACATATTTCTACCTACACACAACGCCAAATACACGCAACGCACCGATAAGCCGTACGCAAACAAATCACTTGCCTGTCGCATCGATATAAAAAAGGAAGAAGACGCACAGCAATTACTATATTATCTGACGGCAGCAGCACCAATAGCACAGCTGTTACCACAGTTGTTGCATGCCAGCAGATAAAAGCATCAATCAAAGTTTGTTTGTGCGCACTTTTTAATTCCTTTTTTTTTTGCATAATCGTCCTTTTAAAACAAAAAACACTTTTAAAAATCACAAAACCAAATAGAAAATTAAATATATTTACACACACGCACGTCCAGCTGCACGCGCAGCCATACATACATAGGTAGCTATAAGAATGAAAGTGCTGTCAATCAACAGCTGAAGTGTCTATATAGCTACATATGTGTGTGTGTGGGTGCTTGTGTGGGTACAATCATTGCGGCAATCAGTCACTGCACATCAGTCACTCAATGCATTTACAATAATTACATTTGCGGCGTAATCTCGTGAAGCTGGCGAGCATCGACAACGATGCGTAAAAAGAAAATGAGAAACGGCTGCATACACATACACCCACACACACACAAGCACGTGCACACACATACAACGAGTGAGAGTGTGGCAAAAAATGTCGGCTATTTTTGTTGCAGGCAACAAGCTAGCGGTAAATCTATAGTATGTAAATGCTGCGGCTACACAGTAGCGGTTTGTAACCATGCATACATGTATGTATGCATATTGGTGGAGAGTGCTGCTGTGGCCGCTACAACGCAAAGAGGAGAGTAGCCAGCGGTGCTGTCCTGCCAACTTAGCAAATATACTCAATTAAAGTGTGCTTAATACAACAATATTTACATGCGGCGTACAACAACAAAAACTACACATATATATATGTACACACATACAAGTTAGCAACCAACATACTTTGCATGCATGCTTATGGTATGTATGGTCAACACTTAATTGCTGGTATTAAAATTGTAAAATTACTCATACGTCATGTCATACCGCCTACGCATTAATCAAACTGCCAGACTCGGCTGGTGAAGCAAGCCGAGCCGAGCATACGTAATAGTGTAGCCGCCAGCTGTTGTTGGCTAGTCGACAGCCGTATTGGTAATTAAGGTGTGTGTGTTGGTGTTACATACATATGTATGTACATATAGGTGGCAATCAGTAATAATTAATTTGCTTTAAATTGCTTACGCATATATTAAATTCACATTACCGACACGAGTTTATTATGCCACAAGCATTCATATAAGCACACAGATATGTATATGCATATACATATGTGTGTGGAAATGAAAAATGAGGGAGATATACATATGTACATATGTTTGTATAATCCTAATTGTTTGTAATGTAAAAATCAATTACTTGGTTATTTTAAAACGCTTGAGAGTGCTCATATAGCAAATATTGAAACAAAATACTACACTTCAATACTGTCAACATTATTGAAAAAATCGTCCATTTTGGCTCCTTGGCTGGGCTAGAATATAATCTCGACGATTAATCCGAAGCCGCAAATATCTTCTTTTTCTTCTTTATACACCGCTTACTTGGTTATAGCCAAGTTATCAAAAAGTTGGTGGTCTCTCATTCGAGGCTGTTGTTTCCTTTTTATTAGAGAAGTTTTTTACGTGGTGGGTCCCAAACTCAGCGCACAACCTTGGAGAAGGATGATTCGCCTTCTTACTTTAGCTTGCCTTCTAACGGATGATCTTTAGCCATCCAGAAGATACTTCAGCTGCTTGAGCCATATGTAAAATAATCGTTTTTGACCACTCGTAAGTGGATGGCACTCAGAGAGCTTTCCTCATTTACGTTAACTTCTACAAATGACTTCTTCTTCCTCCATGCCGCAAGTATGCTATCTGATCAAATATTATCCGGACTGTCACATACTGTATATTTTCCTAGGCCATTTCTCGAAATTAACGTGTCACCAAAATTTGCACGCAATGTGTTCCTATTTAGACGTGAAACATAAGACATTCACATTCTTGTGAAAAATATAGATCGTCCGCGTCAACTTCATCAAATTCTGGGAAAAAAGTTAGTCAACATCGTGTTGTAACGCTGGTTATTGATGGTAACGTCATTTCCTGCCTCAAAATAAAAAAAATAAAAATTTGTTCATGCCGCTATAGCACAATCCGCAACATGTACTTTAACCAGACAAGAATTCGACTCACCCCAATAGTGAAAATTTTCTTTGTTCACGAAGCGATTAAGACAGAAATTAGCCTAATTTGATAATATAATGATACTAGCAAATACCCGGCGTACTTTGTTACGCCGCAAAAACTGAAACGATGAGGGTATTGGAAAGAGTTTAATGTAGTTTAAAATGCAAATAAAAGAATACCTTTATTCGTACATGTAAACACACATACATGAGTATAATGTGTATCTTATGTTAGACTTACAAATATTTACTACCCATATTTGAATTAATTGCAAACACTTTCAAATTCATTAACGTTATAAATAATTTGTTTATTAAATTTTTTTTACAGAAAAATTAAAAATAGATAACAAAAAGGTAACAATTCAAAACTCTTACTTAAAATAAATAGGATTGTATAGAGTAAATATTAATTCAAGATATGAAATAAGGTATACTATAATTGATGTATTTTGGAACAATAACCAAAAAGGATATATTTTAATTATTAAAAACTTTAGTGAATACAACATTTTTTGTTTTATTTCCATTGCCAGAAATGAGAACAGTTTGTTTTGCGGGGAACCAATTCGTGACAGAGCCACATACATATAACTGACCGTGAGAAAATACTTCGTTTCGAAGATCTATGCCTACAGTATTAAATGTTTGCCCTTGGGACTTATTAATGGTAATCGCAAAACACGCCTTAACGGGGAACTGTACTCTTTTGAAACTAAATGGAAGATCTGTAGGTATCATTGGTATCCGAGGGATCATTGTGCTTTCGCCTGCTGCAGGTTCGGTTAAAATGTTTGCTTGAATGATATTAGGCATCAAGTGCGTTATCTTCAGTCGAGTGCCATTACATAAATTGGGAGGCTTAAGATTTCGTAGAAGGATTATTGGCGGACCAATTTTAAGTTCTAGTTGAAATGGAGGTAGTCCCGAGGGATTAAGAGAGTTAAGAAACTCCGTTGGATAGTGAACAACGTCTCCTTCATCTGTCACTGTGTCAAAAGAATTGTAAATTTTAAATTCTGATAATATTCTTTGACAAACGGCTTTGTTGATTTCGTCTGCAGCGGAATTCGTCGAAGTAATTATAGCTCACTCATATAACCACTTAGAATCTTTGTGGTGCAAATTAATAATATCTGGATACACGTTATCAATAAGTTGGTCAACTGTTCTAACACAGGTTCCTGCAATATCTGGCATTGTTACATAACTATCTTTGGTGACAGATTTGCAACCGTTACCTATTTTAAGTAGGAACTCTGCAAACCGATTGGATGGTCCAGCTCCACAAAGATTTATTCGCATATTGGCAGTCAATTTAAATTTTGGTGTTGCGTTCGGCGCTGGCAATAAACTCCCAATAACGTGGTAAACTTGTCCATGTATTTTAAACGTTGGCATGAAATTACCCTCCCTAATTTCATTACCACCAAACGAAGTCACAACCATTGCATTTTCTTATATTTTTTTTTAAGTGACAGGACGACTGATGCTCACCTCAAAGCAGCGCTTTGATTGTCAGCGAAGGCTCACCTATATGTCTCACTTACATGTCTCTTGCTACAACACATACCTGGTGCCTCTTTCACCCACGTTTTAGCCTTACAAAAATTGCAAATGCCATTCATTCGACCAATGAATAAAAGGGAATGGTCCAAATAATTACAATCCTGTCTATAGTTAAACGCTGATTTGAAAGCAATCGCCCCTTGTCTATTCTGCATCATTTGCAACCTTACATTCTCTACGCGATTTGCACTCTCGTCGACCGGCTGATTTCATCTTAACTGAATTTGCCGTCTATTTGATGAGGATCTAAATAATTGAGATTTTGCTTTTGGCATCTCTGAAAGCTTTTATTGTAAAAACCGTATATTTATTATTAACCAAATTAGTTTCGCTTAAATCTAATCTTTACCTTTTGATTTAAAGACAATAAATTTCCAATTTTACTCTACCATTTGCAGAATACGATCATAAATACAATAAAATTAGAAGAAACCAGCAAGTATTTCGCAGACACACATGAAAACCACATTACATCTTAATATTTGATTTTAATGGTTTTTGGATGTTCCTTACGGAGAGCGTTCTGTTTTTATTTTCAATGTGCTTTGTTACAAAAAAGTACAAAGACAATAAGAAAAGTAATTCAAGCAACGGTGCGTTGCTGCAAAATAAGTAGCTGTAAAACAGAATAAATATAGTTGACACTGTATTTACATAACTACATACATGCATACATACGGCAATTTATGCGAGCATTTGATTGTGCTGTTTAGCGTTATTTCACTTGTTCTGCGATCATTTATATATGCAAACTTTTTTGCTTTGTACTTTACTTCAATAAGTTATGTAGAAAAGATGTGAGAGATGGAAGAGAGAGAGAGTGCGTGCCGCAAACGATAAAGGGCACACGCACACACACAAAGCGCGCTTCGCTGTAGACTGCGTTTGGTGAACGAAAAACCTTATACTTGCAATATTTTTGGTTTTTCAAAAACTTCAACCCGAAAGAAAAAGGATTTGATTTCGGAAAATTAAAAAAAAAAGTATACCACTCGCGAGCCTAGAGCAAATGCTTTATTTAAAAAAAAAATTATAAAAATCGCTTCAGAACTTTAGGAGATTAGCCGTTACAAACATTTTTCATATAAGCGATTTTATATAATTAGTATAGATAATGAGATATTTTCGATTAAAAACCAGTTTGAGCGTAAACGTATTGGTAATGTTCATTTATATTTTTTGTGCTCTGAGAGCTCCGCGATCTATCCTACTCTTGACAACAGGTGCTACTTCGGACTGAGTAAGCAATTGAGAAGTGAAGTCCTCTCGCGACGAACAAAGACCAAACTCTACAAGTCGCAAGTCACTCACCCGTCTTGCTATATGGTGCTGAGGCATGGACGATGACTAATTCTGATGAGTGGGCGTTACGAATTTTCGAAGAAGAAGAACTCCGCAGTCTACCGTCCCATTCTCTAAGCTTCGACAGGTCTGGAAGTCTTAAAAACAAACTTGACAGGAATTGCTGCAGTTTTGTGTGCACAATGATCCGAGCAATTTGCTTAACAATGAATGAATCAATCATCTCCTCTTTATGATCACAGAAACGACAGTTTTTTGTTTATATACTCATTTGTGCTTACGACCTTAACCTACAATGGTCTATCTAAATAACAGTATTCCAAAGTCGATTCACCCTTTTCTGAACCCTTTCAGGTTGACACTGCCATTAATTCGTTTGGTAATGGCCAGCAATTTTGAGCTTTTATTGGCTCACTAGACCTACAGACTTCCAGGGATGTATTATCGAAATACATGAAACTTTTGCCTGGAAATTGTTTGATTTTTGGTAAGAACATTTTCCAAGGTGCCCCAAAACCCAAGATTTTCGGGGTCGAAAGCGTTTCATTCAATACTTTTTGGCATTGACATGAAACTACTTTCAATAAACCATAACGGAAATGATCAAAACAATCAATTAACAACATTACTGTGCCTTGTTGGATAAATTGAACGTTGAGATCAATGTAAGGCCGGAGACTTATCAATGCATTTACATATGTAGTAAAGTATTTTTATTGTCTCTGGCTTACGTTCTAGCTTCGGTTCAAAGCTGAATAAATATTTGTTCTTTACTTTCTGAATCATAGTTGCTGTCCCCAAATAGTGTAGAGGAAAACTGCCATGTTGACAATGCTTGGCTGGATAAAGATTTGGATGCGTTCCGGTTATTCATTACAAACTGCACTACCGCGGGAAAGGATTAAGATGCTGTCACTACTTTTTTCGTCATCTTTTTCAAAGCACTTGCGTGACATTTTCAGATGTTCCTTAAAGGTAATCTGAAGCACACAAAAGTCATATAATACAATATATTAAGCAATAATTCAAACTGACACGCAAGCTTATTGAAGAAGATAACGAAATAAACCCCAAACCTCAACAATTTTACGGAAATCCCCAAAATAAGATTTGTGATGCTATAAAAGATCATTATGAGCCACTGTTTGCATGCCACGAAAAACTTATCTCTATGTAAGCAGATTAAAGCCAACTGCTAATTATCGGATATATTATTGGTTAATTTCATGCTCATTATAGTCAAGTAGCACTACAATTGAGCGCTAATTGACGTTGCAACAGCAACAGTACTTGTCCGCCAGCCAGCAAACCACAGCTGCCACAAGTCTATGCTTAATTTAGTCAGCTACGAATTTGCGGCCAAGGCTTTAAATGATCTTCGGCATACGTCGGCATGTACTCGTTTATGGGCCAGCATGGAATATCAAACAATAAACGTTATACAACAAAAAGCTAGTTGCGTGTTGCTTACTTTAATGCAGATGGTCGTGATTGCAAGTATTGAGTATTGACAGTTAACAGTTAACAGGCGACTGGCAACTGACGAATGTCGGTCAATAAGCAACAAAAGACAACAATTGCTTATCTAAGCCAGCTTAGTTAACTGTTGGAAATTTGACGCCACAAAGAGTAAATAAACGTACACAGATGAGCAATTCTACGCACACATATGTACACACGGAGGCAAATATTGTGTTGTCTCTATTGTTTAAATAGAGAAATATGCAAATAGCGTAGCCCGGAGGTAAAGCAAAGCAAATGAGGATATAACAGATTATAATTTTGCCAACATAGCTTAGAAATAGAATTTGATTGTTGCCCGATTGATTCGATACGTATGGGTTTCAGAGAGTTTGTCCAAATATTGGGTAGTCGAAAAAGTCTTTTCGTATTTCAGATCTGTGCCATTTCGGTGGACCACTTTTTGTCATTTTCCTGGTAGAGACAATATTCCATTAGTGTAAAACTTTCAACAGTGTAAATTGATATTTCGAAATTTCCAGAACCATTGTTGTGCTTTACGAACTGGTACAGCATTGTCTCCGTAAACTTCGCAAATTTCATTGGTGGCTTTCCCCGAATTGTTTTTTTTTTGTGTTAAATGAAGCCTAAAATCTCACTTTTCCAACACTATATGGTATGATACAATGTGATTGGTAGCACTGGAGCTATACTATTGCAAAACACGAAAAGACTCTTTAGTAAGGAAAGTTTACTTTTAGGAGGAGCATAATCTTCCACAATTCTGCCATTGTGTTCAGCATCTTCCCAGCTTTTTTACTTTCGTTAAAAGCCTCACTTTCAATTACGTCAAATTCTCAAAGCAACATTTTTGGCATTCCATTTTGTGTCGCCGCACAGAAATTCTGGTTTCTATTTTCCTCCCAACAATGGAAATTTGACGACGAAAGACTTAAATGTTTCTCCAAAAACTCGCACAGAAACGAAAATCTCAAAAGCAAAGCAAGTAAAATGACTTAACGGTAACAAAGCGCCCGCCACTTCGAGCAGTGAGGTCTTTAAGGCAATACTTGTTGAACGTAAGAGCCTCAAGCGTTGACGTTTTTACACGCAAACCGCTCATGGCGCTTTCTCTGAAGCGATTTTTGGTGAAGAATAAAAGAAGCGGCGCGTGTAAGAAGTATTTTAGCGTTGACTTTTGTTTGCAATTCGTTCGCAAGCATCAATTTTTTGCCTTCTCTACCCGCTGTATTTGCAAACACTGTGGTTCTTTCATCAACTCTGGGAAGCATCTGCTGTCTCTCACACGACGATTTCTGGTGCGATGACTGCATTTTTTCGTGATGAATGTTTCTAATTTGTTAATTGTAAAGGCTGTAGACTGGAATTATTAGATATTGAAGATAGCTGCGAAGTTTACGGTTATTCCTTGGATAGGAATAGTTCCGGATAGATATAATCCTTATACATATGAAGAAAGAAAGAAACTATTGGCGCTACGTTTTCTTTTTTGGTGAGAAAATGCTCTCAAAGTACTTTCCATAACCTGTTCTATGATTTCTACAGCTATTTGGTATAACAAGATTTCACAAAAACAGTTTTTATCATATAAAAGTCTTCAGACTAAAATTGTCACAGCTCACTCATACGTTCATTAGAAACTAGAAGCATCTTTTCTCTTCTTCTAACTACACAATAAGCTGTTCAACAGCTGAATGCTTTTCCCCAAATAATGAAATCATTAACGTTTCCATTTCATTGGGAGCAAATTACAAACCTTAGAGATTACTGTTATGTAATATTATATAATGTTAAAAGGTATAATATGCCTGAGAGAGCACTACAAAGTGCATCAAGAAAATACACACACAGTTAACGGTAACACAAGCACAAACGTAATAAATACAAGTTATGCTAATTATTGTCGGTAATGCAATACCGTACGCCAGCATTGCCAGCCAGCTAAAATTGCGAACGGCTGCCACAGCAGCACAGTTTAGAATTCAGTCAATCAGTTGCAGCTCCAATTACTATGACTTCAGCTGATATTTTAGTTGACTTGCATTAACTTTGCACGCTCATTGGCTGGCTGCATAGCTTACACAGCCTGTCATGTCATGTACGCTTAGCTTCTAGGCTTTTGCATTGCTTTAACGGCACAAATTATCTACTCAATTAAGTTGTTAGATCGATATATTGGCTCTGATGGCAGTCTCTTGCTGCAGGTTGGTTGTCAATATTCTATTTGAGCCATGCAGTAAGTCGGTAAGTGTGTTGAGTTTCTATGTATAATGAAGTTAAATTAATTTACGTTATATAAATCTCGTGAGATATGAAAACCTTAGGATGCTTCGGCCCGGCAGCAATGTTTTTATAAGTATTAATATTTATTCTCAGAAGACTAACTACTACTATATATTCCATAATATTGTCTGATAACTACTTTTAATGGAATAGTCTAGGATTATGTACTAGAGCTGCAGCGATTCTTCGAGAACTTTTACAATATAATCAGTATGAGGGAAGCATTATTCAAACCGGTCAATTAATTGAGACAATTAGCTGGCTCACATTTTTTAGTATGCTTTACGAAAGCTTTTTGATTTCATTAAACATAAGTATGAGGTCACATGAAAATTTTTATATTTATTTTAATGACAACTAACTATTAATTGAGCAGTTAGCTAATTATTCCATTATGTGATAAATTGAAAACAATTAGCGGTTTAAATCACACAATGAAAATAAATATTTGTGTTTATTTTAATGACAATATTTACTACAAATTGAACAGTTAGTTAAATACTTCATTATATGGTTAATTGAGTAACATTAGTACACTAAATTGCTCAATTAAGAAAAATATTTGAATTTATTTTAATAAAAACTTAGTACTAAATAGAGAGTAAACTAAATCCTTCATTATATGGTTAATTTATTACCATTAGTAGACTAAATTGCTCAATTAAGAAAAATATTTGAATTTATTTTACTGACAACTCAGTACGAAGTGGACAGTTAGCTAAATACTCCATTATATGGTTAATTGAGTACAATTAGTAGACTAAATTGCTCAATTAAGAAAAATATTTGAATTTATTTTACTGACAACTCAGTACTAAATGGAGAGTAAGCTAAATCCTTCACTGTATGGTTAATTGAGTAACATTATTACACTAAATTGCTCAATTAAGAAAGTTTGAATTTATTTTAATAACAACTCAGTACTAAATGGAGAGTAAGCTAAATATTTAATTATATGGTTAATTGAGTAAAATTAGTAGACTTAATAGCCAAATTAGAGAATTATTTTAATTTATTTAATGACAACTTGTACAAAATCGACAGTACTAATTGCACAGTGAGCTAATTACGCCATAATATTATTTATTGAGAAACATTAGGGCGTTACATTGCTCATTTAAAAAAAAAAGTTACAATTTATTTTCATGACAACTAAGGAATAACTAGACAGTGGGCTAAATACTACACCACAAGAATAATAAAGAGGTTTAACATTATTTAACATCTCAGTACTAATTGGCTATTAGATAATTACATAATTATAATATTAAATGAGAACATTTATTGGCCTAGCTTACTCAATTAGAAAAGTATTTGAATGTGCGGTTGTCATTTGGATAATTACTCCATTCTACGGTAAATGGAGGACAACTAGGGGCATAAATTGCTCCATTATAAAGTAAATCGAGGCGATTGAGCGTTGAATTGCTAATTACTTTTATTTCAATTATAAATATAAGGAACTATTTGAATTTATTTAATCATAACTCAGTACTAATTGGACAGAACTAATTACCATGATATGGTAAATTTAAATTAATAATTTAATTTAACTTCCTAAATTCAATTACGATTCTGAAGAAAACCATCTCAATGATGAATGAGCGAATAAAGAATCATATACGCTCCAAAATATAGACTCTACTACTTTGCCAGATTAATGTGGCATCATTCGACGCTTTAAGTTAGGTACAACGCATGCAATCGATTCCAACGAACTTCGATGGTGGAGCCATGTTCTCTACTTTTCAGTATCATCAAAATAAAAATAATCTATTGAGTTAAATAAAACTGCATATTTTTTAACGACAAAATTGTATATTTATTTTTTTTTTTTAATCTTTTATACAGCTACCTTTGTCTGAAAAAATGTACGTTTGAATGAAATTCACATAAAATACAAGTTGCATGTCAGCAAAAAAATTCTTTCTTATAAAGCTATTTTATTTAAGCCTTTCACAAGATTTTTTCTGTTTTGTAATTAAATTACGTCAAAAGAACCAATTAGCCTGAGGAAATAATTCAATAATTTAACTCAATAGATTTCATATGCACTCAATACAATTATACACTTGTGCGTTAAATTTTTTTATTGGATTCTCACATATACTACACACTCATACATCTACAAATATTCAAAGAAATATGCAAATTAATGGATTCACGAGTTTGTAGATGAATTATTTCTTGTGCCAAGTGCATGTGTAAACATTCATTTATACACATGTAATACAGACAAATTTATACAGTGGTGTTAAAAAGTAAGCAGCGCCTTCGCAGAATTATAAAAACAAAATTGTTCTAAATTCTACAACATCGTTTAAAAATTTTTGTTGATAATAATAACCAACAAAATAATATTCAAAATTCTGAAAAGTCCGATAATTACCATACGATATGTTAATTCGCTCAAGTACTTTTATACATAGTAATAACTATAATCCTTATGCTAACCAGCTGTTCGGTATGCAGTGGCTTTTCTGAGGTTTTATTTAGTACGGAAATCTGTTTAATTTTTCTTTCGCTTAAAATATGCCTTTATAACTGCCATTTCTTAAAACAGCACTGTAGTTGCTGTGCTAGTTTGAAGAATTTTTATATTCACATTTAAATGCAATTTATTAATTAAATTTTATTTCTGTTACTTAAAAGTATTCAACATTCATAGTTGCTTTTGATATTTATTTACGAGCGTATGCCTAAACACTGGTACGAATACCAAGCTAATAAAAATATATGCAAGACAAATCGAATAAAATCAAATCAAGCACTGAGGTAAATATTAATTATTTTAGAAAAGCTTAGCATACAGTTTGATTTGGTAGGTGAAATTGCTGCAAGAGTGAAAATAATTCAGAAAATATTGCAGTAAGCCAACGTCAGAAAGATATATGGGCGAAAAATAGTAAGACTTTGTTCATAATTTTACAAATATTAATTTATTCTTCAGAATCTACGGGACTTGCATCAAAATAATCCCTCTTGAACACCATACACTTATGGTAACGTTTTTTCACTCCTCGAGACAGTTGTTAAAGTCAATTTCCGGAATAACCTTCAATGCTCATAGCGAATCATGTTTAATGTCTTCAATTGACTCAAACCGGTTCTTCCGTAACAGACATTCGAGTTTGCTGAATAGCCAGAATTCACACGGAGCTAAAACAGATGAATATGATGGCTGCAGCAAGATATTGGTTGAGAATCTCGTGAAAATCCTACGAAGAATCAATGCAGTATGCGACGGTGCATTATCATGCTGCAAAAACCATAATCCCGGCCTCGGCCGAATAGCTTCTCGCAAACCACTCATAACACTCAAATAGTATCTCGTGTTGGTAGTTTGGTCGGTCGAAATGAATTCGGGGTACACCACATCTCGATAATCGAAGAAAACTGTCAACGTAAGCTTGATTTTTGACCTGCTTGGACGTGATCTTTAGGTCACCTTTGCTGATATTCGGCCGATTGATCGTCTATTTCTGGGTCGTAAGCATTGATTCAAGACTCATGTCAGTAATAATACTTTTCATGACATCCTGGTAATCGGAAAGCATTCTTTCATAGACGTTAACGCGACACTAATTTTCGAAAAAATTAAGTGACTTTTAAACCAATCGTACGAACACTTTTCTTAGGCCCAAAAGAACCTTCATCATGGTTTTCAATGATCCTTCCGATATTTCAACGATGTCAGTAAGATCTCTGACTATTAACTGTCGATTCTCAAGCACCTATTCTTTTATTTCATTGACGTGTTGATTATCACATTGACGTGTAGTCAGAATTTGAGCACGAAAGCAAAAACCCAAAAAAAAAAAATTTTTGTTGACCAGTGTAATTAAGTATTATATGAATCCGTTACAAATCTCATTCCAAGTTCTTTAATGCGATGCAAAAAGCTGCAAGAGAAAAAAAAATGATCACCATAGTCACATGAAAGTAGTTTCTCACATCACTTCTCATATGAAATTACTTAGCACAGCACCCTAATGCTTACGCACACACACATATGGCACACTTGAAAACACATGAGCACAGCACGTTTGTGCCATTGAAGCTGATTATCTTGGCATATGCTTGATGCAACAGGTTCACACACCATGGCATGTAGCACCAATACCAATGCACTTGTGTATTATAATAGGTTCTACTAGGCGCACGTGCTTGCGATAACGGCGGCTAATGGAATACGGGCTCTTAGCATAATTTCGATTTTATAGAATTTCAATTTCAAGTTGCCACTAGCAATAGACGCATTTGCTGAGGAAAGTAGAAAAAACACATATACAAATATATACACATACAACTGCATAGAACGAAGTGCATACACAGTTACTTAGGCAGCCACATATGTATAGTATGACTCTGTTGTGCTTCAATGCACACACATAACTTTTGTACTAATGGGTATTTATTTATTAATGTGTTGCCATATATAAAATGATAAAAAAGTATATATACTTTTTAAGGATTTGTTGTTTTATTTTTTTGAACGAAAATTTATCTTACAAAATGGCATAAATTAAAATAATGGTTATGTGCAATTTGAAATAAAAACGAAATGCAAATAAATTTAAGGCGACAATATTTAAGCTTCTTAGAAGAGTTTTAAAGATTGCTTTCACCTATTTGGATATACAACAAAAATCTGAATAATCCTCTAGTCATATACATATGTATGTATGTATATAGATGCATTTGATTAACTATTGTAGTGAGAGAGTTAAAGAAGAGAATTAAATGGAGGGATAGATTAGAGACGCATTAAAGAGCAAAATAGGAAAAGTGGAATAAGAGAAAGGAAAAAAACTAAATCTCGCATAACAGTAGAGCAACTTGAAGACAAGAAGAGGCATTTCCCCATTCTTTGTTTACACATAAAATTTTAATTTAATAAATTGTTATTAGTGATACTTTCGATCATTAAAATCGTAAAATTAATCAACAATCAAGCTGAAATTATATTCTTCTTTTACTTTATTGGCATAGACACCACTTGCGAGGTTATAGCCGAATTTAACTCCTCTATTTTTGCTGAAACACTTTTACGTGCTACTACTTAATTCAATAATATTTAACATATTTTTTTCAATTATTTTAGCTTAATTTTTTAAACAGGTGGCAATTACTTTCAAAAATATTTCAAACATAAATATTTTTTAGACCTGTTTAGTGATTTTTAACTCATTTTATCACTTTTACTGATATAACTTTTTCAACAGGTGGCAACACTGCTCTTAAATAACTCTGGAAGATCTAATTTTGAGACCTGTTTAACCATATTCGGCGCATTTAATCAAATTTACTCAAATAAAATTTTAAACAGGTGGCAACTATGCAAAAAAAAATGATATTGTAATATTTTTTAAGGCTTATAGTGCCCAATTTGTGGTATATTAGTGCTATAAATTTATAGTATTTGAATGCCGTAATTTTTCAAATAGGTGGCAACTCTTCTCCTAAAAAACTCTGAAAAAACTATTTTGAGACTCAAACAGAAATAGTTTCGAGATCTGGTTTAGCTATTTTTAACTGATTTTATCACTTTTACTGATAAAAATGTTGGAACAGGTGGCAACTCTTCTCCTAAATAACCCTGACAGAACTAATTTTGAGACTTGTTAAATAATATTTAAAGCATTTTATCAAATTTGCTAAAATAAAATTTTAAACAGGTGGTAACTCTGCTAAGAAAAATTTGAAAACTGTAATATTTTGTAGCCCTTATCACTTTGGTGCAAAATTTATAGTGTTTTATAGTGCTTTAAATTTTCATGCAGGTGGCAACTCGTCAAATAAAAATGCATAAAAAGTAATATTGTGTAAGCTATCAATTAGGTGTACAATTGATATTGTTTTATAGTATTTTAAATTTTCAAGCAGATGGCAACTCCCTAACCACCTTTTTAACATTTTTGTATATTTTTAACATAATTTTATTAATTAAAACCATATTTACAATTTTTCTTTAAACGTTTTTTCCTCCCTCTCATTAAAAACTAAAACTACGAGTATTACAATTTAATTTGAAAATTTGGCTCCCAACTGCTGCGTAAATTCCCCTGCATTTAAGCCCATCATTAAATGCCGAACACACAGGAAGCTAGAAGTGAGTCTATAGCTGCAAAACACCCCTCCAGCTTTAGTTAATACAAAGTTTTTAACACAAACAAGCAAATATGCGCACGCACATACGGAAAATGCCTTAGCGCACTTAAAAACTTGACAATACGAAGTTTATGCTTTTGTAAGCAAACTTTTCCGAAAACTTTAATACGCAATTCTAATAGTTTATTTATTTCTTTTGCGCTTAACCAAATAGGAAATTAGTTTTAAATTACTTTGCAACAATGCCGTACAAATAACTTTGCAACTGTAAGCTGCCACATACATACATATGTGTATGTAAATAACTTTGTACTGTGAATATTTATGAATGAATAAAGACCGCTTAAGTAGTTTTTATTGTTGTAGAAAAGTTTCCAACTCATTGAGGAACACATGCCTGCAACACGCCACTAACAAATGTAACACAGTTACTGTATGCACATAACTAACGACAACAATGCTAAGGCACCAAGGCAATATGTTGGTAACACTGGGCGTATACGCAACCTTAGTGCCAGTTACAATTTTGATGTGTGAAAATTCTTAGAGCTGTGTAAAAGTATAGACACTTGAAGGCTATTAAAGCCTTCATTGCCTTAATTGAGTGTAGTTTAGCATTAAGTGGTGCATTATTAATTAATTTACAATTAAATTAGAAATCATGAGTCACTTAAGTGAATGCTCATGTCTACAAATTCTATGAAATCATATCATTACAAGCGAAGAAATTGTGCACATGCTGTAATTGCGTACTCAATTAAACAAATTATTTGGCCCAAAGACCAAATTATATTATATATATTAATTTCTCAAGTAAGCGTAATTAATATTTGCTGGTAACTGATTACTGTGCCATTTCGTTGTTACTATTCAATGCTCTGAATGATAAGGAAGGAAGTAGACAAGATTTCGTGTATATTTATGCTAAAGAACAGGGTAAACAATTTACACATTAGCTAAATGTACCTTTTTGCTATCTAATGATGTTTTTTTGTTATCATAATTGCAGAGAAAGATGATGAGAGGAATTTTTTTAAACAAATAATTCAGCAAGAAATGCCAGCGAGACAAAAACAACACTTAAATATTTACACGCCGAATGGAGTTGTCATTAGCGGCGCCTACTTTTGCATGACTTTCGCCAGCAAAGCCGACTTTATCTCTTTTAACAGCCAAATTGTTATATCCAATTCGCATGATATAGCTGAATTTTGCGAATATAGATTTTAGCACTATTAGCTAAGTTCAAAATTTTTTTTAATTAAAAATTACTACCAGATTGAAAAATCAAAAAATAAAAATTTTATATCCCAAGCATTAGAATTACCAAAAATTATTAAAAGAAATTGTTTTCAACAAACATTGTTTTCAACAAACATTTTTCGCGTTTGCGTACTTCATTCAAAATCAAAATTATAATTTTCAATTTTAAATTTTTTTTTGAAATTGAAATTTTCAATTTTTAAATTTTTTTAAATTGAAAATTTAAATTTATTTAAAATTTTTAACATTTTTTTTTTAATTGAAGTACGTAATTTAAATCAATTTAAATATTTAAATGAGCAATTTAATCTTTTTTTTATGAAATTAAAAATTTTTAAATTTCAATTTTTAAAATTTAAATTTTTTTCCTTTTATTTGATATTTTTAATTATTTTAAAATACTTTCAAATTGTAGTACGTGAATTAAATCAATTTAAAAATTTGAACGTTCAATTTGTAATTTTTTTTATTGAAATTGAAATTTTCAGTTTTTAAAATTTTTGAACTGACATTTTTAAATTATTTTAAATTTTTTTAAAACTGAAAATTTAATTTTGTTTAAAACTGAAGTACGCAATTTAAATCAATTTAAAAATTTAATTGTTCAATTTTGAAATTTTCAATTTTTAATCAAATTTTTTTAAAATAAAAATTTATTTTTTTAATCTTAAAGGTCCCGATTTTCGATTATTAATTGCAACATCGGGATTAAAAGATGAAAATGGGATTTGTTATCCGAAAATTTCTAATTATAAAAATCGCAACCCTGATTACATGTGATCAAATTCCAACCGGACTAACACAAAACTAAACTTTTCCACGTATTTTAACACAAATCTTTATAATCGCATTAAAAATAGATTTCTCTTGAACCAATATTATCAAGTTAATACTAAATTATATTTTCCATACAGTTGTTCTACGACTCGGTTATGACTTTCAGTGCCATAAGGGCTTTTTCCCGATTTCAGCTCATTTTTAGATCGCAGTTCGCCACATTATGAAGCAGTTTCGTTATGTTCATAAATCCACATCTCGGCAGCAGTAATGATGCGGTTGTTGAATATTGACCCTCAGTTGTTTTGTCAACTCTCTACTCGGCGGTATTTTGAAAAATTCAGGTACTGCAGTAGAAGTATATCACGCATACGCGTCATGAAATTTTGTTATTGTTTTTTTTTTATTTTTTAAACAGATTCTAAATACGAGTATATTCTGGTTGCATTCTAAATATGTATATTGAAATTTACAAAAAACTTAACCGTTTATCAATCAGTCTGAGTCAAATTTGATCAGATGGTAAAACCCGTTCAGAATACACTAACCTGAACATATCGAGTGTAAGCACCGATGTATATTTAATACTGTCAAAAATTGTTCACTGACAATTCATAAAAGTCATTTAAGAAAATACTGTCTAACTTTGATAGAAGAAAAATCGATCCAATATGAAGAAAATTTTATATGCAAAAAAATGAGCTACATAACCGTTCACTTCCATCATGTTGTTTGCTTGAAAAAAAAAGTGTTAAAGGTCACGTACAGTGGAGCATCTGTTCACAAAAAACAAATACATATATATGTAATTTGTCATTCATTATTTATAAATTTTATAAAATAATCTAAGCATTGGCATTTTGCTGCAGTTTATTAGACTGATTTGCATATTTCCGTGTGTATTATACACAAGCACAGTCGGCTCATTCCAATAGAAGAAATTTGCAGCAGTGTTATCACTCTCAGCTATTTGTGCGCACGGCAAGTTCTTTCCAAGCTGATTGCTTTTGCCGATTTCCATTTGTATGCATACAAGTTATGACTATAATCTAGCTTACGTGCAACAATGTGAGCCAACACAATCAACACAGATACAATTGCATGTCTTGCAAGAAATTATATGAAATTAGATATTGTGTGTTGTATAGGCATGTGAATAAGTAACTGTTCGTTAGTCGTTAGCACTCTGAGGATACTTTTTAAAATATTGGGTAGTCGAAAAAGTCGTTTCGTATTTCCACGATACTCAATACATAAACTTATTTTTAAACGGGTAAACAATCGAAGTAGATACAAGCACAGATACTAAACAAAAATGTTCAATAATTGTTCGTCAAAAGGGCCGCTGTTCAGATAAAACTCAACAATTATGCCGCATATAAATCGATCGATTGCCCGGCAGCACTATTATATTATGGCGCAAAGAAAGGAAGAGTCAAGCTTACGCAAATGAAGTGTACTCTCAAAACAACAACATTTTACTTTACTGCGATATTTGCATAACAATGTAACGTAAGCATGCAGACATCATTTTCCGCATCACTAGCGCTACACTGCAAGGTGTCAAGTGCATATACATACATGCAATATGGTATATATGTATACTAAAATATATATATAACAGTATATTAAAGTATATGCATATAAAAATGATACTTATATGTGTGTGTGCGTGCGTCAAAAAACGCTCACATTGCTGCTCATCAGCAATTCACTGCCGGAAGAAAAATGCGCAATCGTGAAAAATAAAAACAACATTTACTATACAACAGCAATTTTTATCTGCAAAAATCGTAGCATACTTCAAGGTGCAATAAAGCCAGCACAGGAGTCCCTGCATACAAGCAGACATTTCAATAAAAATATTAACAAGACGCACTCACGAAGTATCGAAAGTTTGCAATAATAACAAAAATAACGAAACTGTCAAGTTTGGCAAGCACGTAAGCTCAATAAAAATAACAACAACAGCTATGATAAGTCCAACAAAAGCAAGTGCTCTTATGGCGGAAATGAAAGGAAATTTCAAAAGTTGACAACAAACTGACAGCGTGGCATGAAGCGAAACGCATATCTACCAGCAATGCCAACTCTTCAGATATACATACATATAGCATATGATTGCAGAGTAACATTTAAATATATACTCGTACTTGTATTGAGTGTAAGGTGAGAATATTATTTTTGGTTCGTATTTATTTATATTTCATTCATAACGGGTGATTTTTTTGAGGTTAGGATTTTCATGCATTAGTATTTGACAGATCACGTGGGATTTCAGACATGGTGTCAAAGAGAAAGATGCTCAGTATGCTTTGACATTTCATCATGAATAGACTTACTAACGAGCAACGCTTGCAAATCATTGAATTTTATTACCAAAATCAGTGTTCGGTTCGAAATGTGTTTATCGACAAATTTTGTTCAGCGATGAGGCTCATTTCTGGTTGAATGGCTACGTAAATAAGCAAAATTGCCGCATTTGGGGTGAAGAGCAACCAGAAGCCGTTCAAGAACTGCCCATGATCCCGAAAAATGCACTGTTTGGTGTGGTTTGTACGCTGGTGGAATCATTGGACCGTATTTTTTCAAAGATGCTGTTGGACGCAACGTTACGGTGAATGGCGATCGCTATCGTTCGATGCTAACAAACTTTTTGTTGCCAAAAATGGAAGAACTGAACTTGGTTGACATGTGGTTTCAACAAGATGGCGCTACATGCCACACAGCTCGCGATTCTATGGCCATTTTGAGGGAAAACTTCGGACAACAATTCATCTCAAGAAATGGACCCGTAAGTTGGCCACCAAGATCATGCGATTTAACGCCTTTAGACTATTTTTTGTGGGGCTACGTCAAGTCTAAAGTCTACAGAAATAAGCCAGCAACTATTCCAGCTTTGGAAGACAACATTTCCGAAGAAATTCGGGCTATTCCGGCCGAAATGCTCGAAAAAGTTGCCCAAAATTGGACTTTCCGAATGGACCACCTAAGACGCAGCCGCGGTCAACGTTTAAATGAAATTATCTTCAAAAAGTAAATGTCATGAACCAATTTAACGTTTCAAATAAAGAACCGATGAGATTTTGCAAATTTTATGCGTTTTTTTTTAAAAAAAAGTTATCAAGCTCTTAAAAAATCACCCTTTACAATTCTCTTCATTGAAAAATAAAAATAATTTGGGAAATATTTAAATGCTGACAACAACAAAAAAAATCTTTCGAAAAATATCAGCTATTATAAACTGACTCATCATGCGAGCTCGAAGAATTACAAGTAGAAACAGTTATACAAAATGTATAACGGAAAAGTTATGCTCATATTTCATTACTAGTGGAACCAATGTTTGCTGGCAACACAAGAATTTAAGTATAAATATTTATAGCTAAGAATAGGAGCATAATTAATGCGCCACGCACTATGCGCCACATTAAATGCAAACATTTCAGGTCATTGCAATATTTATGACATAGCAGCGGGGGGTGGGGTACAGAAAATACAGAAAATAAGTAGTGCCTTGTAGTTAAAATACAGAAAGACAGACAATGCATGCTGCGTCAGAAAAGTGGTCGGAGTAAGTGAAGAAGCTAAAATAAAATAGATAATTTGTAAAGAAACAAAGACGACGGCGTGAGAGAGGGTGGAGGTGGGCAACTGAGTGTACATGACACATATGCGATGCTCCTGTGATAGCGTATAAAAAGGAAAAGGAAGAGGAGGTATCATCTTTTAGTTAGAAATACTGAAATAGAGCGCACAGCATGCAATTTGTATGGCTGCCTGCTGATGAAAAACTACACACGCCCAGCATGTTGCTCAGACAGACGGTAGTACATGGCACAAGAGTATGAGGGAGTCCGCAGGAGCATGAGGGCGGGCGCGCTTGTAACAAAATGACTTAATGAAAGTACTACATTTTGTAGAGAGCGTTTTCATTAAATGGTTATTTAAGGGAGAGCTTAATATTTCAGGTTTTATGTTTTCGGCATTTCATTACGGTTATACTATTTATAGTTTTATTGAAGCAATTTATATTTTTATGTTGATTTACAAATAAATATAAAGTGAAGATAGTAGACATTAGGTTTATATTTCAAACTTCATTAATTTGACATCTTTCGACAAGTATTTTAGTATGCGTTCTCAGGTCTGTCAAAACCAAGTAACTTCCGCAAGGGCATCAAAAAGAAGCTTCCAGCCGCCAAAAAAAAAATTGTGCACAATACGAGTATTAAATTCAGTTAAGCGGCCTTTTCCACAAAGGGCGAGGTTACTTTCCAATTTACCATGAAATATAATCAAAAAGCTTTTATGCGATGTCAGTACATTAATGTGGTTCGACAGCTTAAGAATTGCGCAACATATACATATGTATGTAAACACTGGGCTTAATTTTTTCACATCTTCACATACGCAGGTTGCTATTTATATTTCTGAACAGAAAGCGAGCTAAAGTGAGAAGAAGGAACAGGGTTGTGGACCCTCTTATGTCACCTTCATAAACACAAAATTATCATTCTTCGATTTTGCATTTTATAACCCGCGAAAATTCCTCTGAATCTGATCTATTCCAAATTTACCCGAGCAAATAAGTTTCAATGTTCCACAAAGTCTTCACCAGTCTTCGAACTTTTGGGTAGTCGAAAAAGTTCTTTCGTATTTTTAATCAAACTTCAACATATTTTTTTATATTTATAATAATAAATAAATAAACAAATATGCACCACTTTGTTCGACCATATATTGCTATTTTTCTGCTAGAGACATTATTCCAACAGTGTAAAACTTTTCTGGTTTCTAGGCCTTAAACAGCGATAAGTAATTTACAGACTTCTCTTGAAGCCAACTTTACTCCATTAAGGGAGTTCTGCAATGACCGAAACGAATGGTACTCCGGTGGTAAAAGGTCAGGGCTATATGGTGAATGCATCAAAACTTCCTCACTAAGCTCTACCACTTTTTACTGAGTCATCAAAGTTGCGTGTGGTCTAGCGTTGTCCTGATGGAAGACGAAGCCCTTTCTGTTGATCAGTTCCGGCCGTTTTTTTCGATTGCTTGCTTCAATCTCATTAGTTGTTAACAGTAAAATGTGGAATCAATTGTTCGTCCAGGCTGGAGCAGCTCATAGTGAATGATTCCTTTCCAATCCCACCAAACACTCAACATAACCATTCGAAGCGTTCATCTTGGCTTTGCGAGCATTTGCTGAGCTTCACCTCACTTGTACCATGATCTTTTTATCACGTTGTTGTCGTATTTGGTTCACTTTTCGTCTCCTGTTACCATTCGCTTCAGAAATGATTCGACTTCATTTCGTTTCAGCAAAGAATCGCAGATGTTAATTCGGTCCATTAAATGTTTCACAGACAATTCATATGGTACTCAAACATCGAGCTTCTGTTTGTAGGTAGCTTTTTTTAAATGGTTCAAAACTAATTGATAATGAACGTTTATGTCCTTAGCGATGTCATGGCTGCTTATGTGACAATCTTGGTCAATCTTTTCCATAATTTTATCGACGTTTTCAACGATAGGTCGACCAGAGCATTTTTGACATCGAAATTTCCAAAACGGAAGCGAGCTAACCATTGTTGTACTACACGAACTGATAAGGTATCGTCTCCGTAAACTTCATACATATCATTGGTGGCTTGTGTGCCATTCTTCTTTTTTTAAAAAAAAATTTCAAAATATAGCGAATTTCATTATTTTCACTCATTTTTGAACAGCTGTAACTTTTTTTCAACTTCCCCGAATTTAATTTTTTTTTGTTAAATGAAGCTTAAAATCTCACCTTTCCAACACTATATGGTATGACACAATGTGATTGGTAGCACTGGAGATATACGACTGCAATGACGTCTGTTGATAAAATACGAAAAGACTACACAATATTACCGCTTTCTACGGCGAACGCTTGAAAGAAATCACAAGGCTCTTTTTTAAAAAATTAATTAATAATTTTCCGCCACCCAAAATACATTTTTCCATCCCTGCTGCACAAATAAAAATATCCACCCTCGTATATAAGTATGTATGTATGTATGTACATATATACATACTTAAATATCTGTTAAAATATCTTCATTATATTTTGAGTCCGCTATTCAACTTGCATGGATTACCCGCTGAGCGCGCCAGATTCTTACGTTCAGCAGAAATACGAAAGTATTCCAGAGAAAGGACTGCGTTCATAAATAAGTTTGTTTTTATACATACCGGTACTTATATGCTTATGCCACCCACATTATTTACATAAATGGAAAGATTTTGTATTACGGAATGAATGAAAATAAATATAAGTCAACCGAAGAGAAGCGCAAACAAGAGCGAGGGAAATATCGGAGGAGAGACTAAAGTGGAATTAAATACCCAAAAGAAATGGTGATTGGTTCTTCATTTAAGCGGTTTGATAATTTCTTATGGACTTTTCAAGCAATTATAAATTATTTTGTATATGTCTAAAAGTAAATATTGGCACTAATAATGTGTATCATTGCGTTAGGATATGCAAGCAAGCTATACGAGTAACAAGACTTTTAGCGGGTAACTCTGTTAGTATCATCTGGGTACCCGATCATATAGGAATAGAGGGTAATGAAAAAACATGCGAGCTGACCCGCTCTGGCCTCAGTTTCGGCTATAAACTCTTCATTATAGGAAAATTTCTTCCCAGCGAGCATTCTTTTGAGATCTTGGAAAAGGAAATAGTATATTAAGGGACAGATCTGGAGAATACGGTGGATGCGGAAGCAATTCGAAGCCCTGGGGACTTTTCAATTGACCTGTTAAATGAAGAGTGTTACCCCAAAATCATCGATAACGGTATATGAAAGACGAAATTCATAAAAAATAGGTTCGAAAGTGAAGAGCACTAGACTATTTACAAGAGCGAATTTGTCATGAAAAAAGCCAACAAAGTCGTACGCAGTTCCAATTCCCATTTTCATGTTTCGCTCAGATAAAAGAAATTATCAAAAAGCCGCTCGCTTTGTGAAAAATAATCTGTGACACAACTTTTATTAATTCCTATATATGTAGATATTAATAAGAATTAGTAAAGGCCTAAATTCAATACTCGCATAATTACTGTTATACAACAAACGTGAAAATTTGTATAATATGATAAATTATGTAATTAATGCAACACACAAAGGCTTTATTGTATTGCAAATGTAATGAACATACACAATTATAAATTTCGATACCCTTAAGGGGACAATAACAAATGTTATATAATTTAATTGCAATAGTTGGCAACAACGAACAGAGTAAGAGTCAATAGGTTTTTTTAGTTGCGCAATTTCCACACAATTGTGCTTAATTAAAGACTTGTTGTTTTAATTAGTGATGCCAAAATCAAATTAAATCTTGCTGATTTCTATATGAACATATGTGTGAACTATATATGTATATGTACATAGGCGGAGGGAAATTTTATGCCGCAGGAGTTTACGTTTTGACTTAAATTTATTTTAATTGACATAAAAAATATGTAAAATCCGTATTCTAAACTAAAGTTTTTATGAAAACTTTTAGAAATTTTTTCGTTGTCTCAGTGGAAGTATAGAAACCTTGCTTTCTTTGCATTGCGCCCTCCATTGATTTTGCAAATTCTACATGAAAAAACCCTCTTCAATGGACTGCTTTTATTAGTTTAGAAATCGATTTAACACATACATTCAGGTGAGCGTAAATTTGTTTAAGAATTAAAAAAAAAAAATACCCTTGAGGGAAATTTTTCAGGAAATTTTTTTTCGACTTGAATTGAGGATTTTTATTAGCAAAATGTAAAAAACAGACTTTTTTACGCTCACTTTAAATGCTCACCAACACTTTTTAAACTCAAGCGAACCAACTTCTTCATACATACATTAAGGTGAGCCCTTTTTTGTGAATTTTTGAATTAAAAAAAATACCCTTGAGGGATATTTTTAGAAACCTTTTCCTATACAAAAATTCAGGATTTTTAATAAAAACAGACTCTTTTATGTTTTTCATACGGAAAACTTTGTATGCTTACATGTTAAACTTAAGCTGATATTTCTAACATGCAGGGATATTTCTTCACCGTATACATACATTAGGGTGACCCTAAATTTTCTTGTATTTTTACATGGAGAACTATAAATGATCATCTGTTAAGCTTAAGCAAAAAACCCGAACATGCAGGGATATTTCTTACATTAGCTAAATTAGCTTTGCATAACTCTTAAACATACGAATTTTAGAATTGAAAAACAAAAATTACCACTGAAGTAGATTTTTACGAAATTATATACTCTACATACATACATAAGCGATATAAAAAATTACCCTCAACTGTTCAAAAGTTATAATATTCCTAATGAAAATAGATTTTTTACGTACTTGTTATATGTTAAAATTTGAATGCTCATTGCCACCTTTAAAGAGCAAAAGAAAAATCCTGTCTTGCAGGGATATTTCTTCATCGTATACAAAAAATTAGGCTGACCCTAAATATTCTTTGCAAATCTTTTAGAGTGGTAAATTTTTGATTTGAAAAGAAATAAATAAAAATACCCCTAAGGGAATTCAATTTTATACATGAATTCTCGACAAAAAAACTTCCTCGAACTGTACAAAAGATATGGTATTTGTAATGAAAACGATTTTTTTAAATGTTATCTACTAAGAGAAAAATTCTATCTTGCAGGGATATATCTTTAGACCCTAAATTTGCTTTAAAAAGCTTTAAAACTGATGAATTTTGAATTGAAAAAAAATACCCCAAAGGAAATGCGCGACATAAAAAAATTACCCTGAATTATTCAAAAGTTATGGTATTTGTAAAGAAAACAGATTTTTAGAAGTGTTACCTATTAAATGAAAAACTCTGTCTTGAAAGGATGTATGTAGGTCCATTTTAACCCATATATTCGTTATTATTTATTTTTAGCTCACCTTAATATAAGCTGCAATGGTATTTATGCAGTTTCAACTTCGCTTATGGCATATTCATAAACTCATCACACTAAATCAATTAATGTCAATTGTAAATAATTGCTCTGAATAGGCTTAACTCGATTTTTACCCAATGCATTGTCATGCTAATTGCTGCCATACATACATATTAATTTTAATGTTTCGCTCCGTAGATAAAAAAATTCATAAATTTTGATTTAAGTGCCATGTGTGAGCAGCAAATAGTGATTTAACATTGAAAATAGTGCAAAATAATCTAAATTTGCGTCAGACAAGTGAAATTTAAATTTTATATTTAATGTGAAGTAAGTTTCGAATTTCAATTAAATGAAGTGTTTCTTCTATGTTTACATTTTATTTGTGTGTTTACTGAGTTTTGTTTGTCTAATAAAAACTTTCAAAAAGCGTGGTATAAATTTTGATAGAGCTTTAATAAAAAATATATAAATACATATTATTAGTTTAGTGATACTTTTTATTATAATTCAATTTAATTGAAATTTAATTAAAGTCGTTAGGGTATGTATGTACACATATACATACATATGTTCCAAGTAAAGCAAATATTGTATATATGACACGTGACAATTCATTCATTCATGAACGGAGCAATAGCACACGGTCGTTTCACAAGTTTAGTTGCACGAATTTGAAAATTTCCTCCGTACGAAGTGCATTTATTACGATAAAATTAAAAATAGAACTTTAAGACACTCCCTGCTTGGTATTATTCTACTATATAAATTAATTAAATACTTTCTAACAATATTATCGAAAAGTCGTATTGAATCTAGAGTCCCGTAACTCTCTCGGACGTGTTGTATAAATATATTTATAGAACATTATACGAAGAACGCGCAAATAATGGCTTTAGTTCTATAAACAGCAAAAAACATATATAAATGACCATTATCTTATCCGAAAAATGTCATTCCGTGAGTAACTGCACCTTTCAGATTTAGTCGCAGTGCTAAATTATCTCATTCACCCAATATGATTAGCGAGAAATGCCGTCACCAATTACACTCAATTGTTTCAAGTGGCATAAAAGGAAGCATAAGGCATGACCATATATTTTTGAAATTGCTGTGAAATTTACGAGAAAGTTTAATGGTACAATCGAATGACAATCGAACCCAGCAGGAAATCGTAAACAAAATGTATTAATTAATCCAGCTTTATGCTTTAAAGCTCCAATCTGAACAAATTGTTCGGAGATGTTCGCACAGTTCGGAAAATGATCTATGTCGAATTTCGCGAAAGACCTTATCAAATATAAAGGTTATCCGTATAGGGACTCAAGTTTGATCGATCCTTTTGAATAGATCCTTTGTTGATCCGAAATCGGCGGTTCTGACAAATGAGCAGCTTCAGATATCTTTAATACTTAGAGACTATGTAGTGCAGTTTCTCACAAAGAAGCGAAGCAAATGGGTCTGGTAGTGAACGAGGGCGGGACGAAATATCTCCTGTCATCAAACAAACAATCATTGCACTAGCAACTTGGCTCCCACGTCACTGTTGACAGTCACAACTTCAAAGTCGTTGATTATTTCGACTATTTTGGAGCCAGTATTAACACCAACAACAACATCAGTCTCAAAATCCAACGCAGAATAGCTCTCGCTACTTCGAACTGAGAGGGCAATCAAGAAGTAAGGTCCTCTATCGACAAACAAAGACCAAATTCTAGACGACACTCATCATCCCGCGGTCCTGCTATATAGTGCAAAGGCATTGTACTAAAACAACGTCTGACGAGTCGCCGCTACAAGTTTTCGAGAGAAAGGTTCTGCGGAAGATTTATAGTCCTTATAATTGAGACTAAAGTCCTCTTTCGACGAACAAAGACCAAGTTCTACAAGTCACTCATAATCTCCGTCTTGGTATATAGTGCAGAGGCATGTCCGATGACAGCGGCTGCGCTGGCTAGGTCATGTCGTCCAAATGGATGAAAACACTCCAGCTCCTACCGTATTTGACGTAGTATTCGCCGGAGAAAGCAGAGGAAGAGGAAGACCTTCACTCCGTTGGAAAGGCCAGGTGAAGAGGGACGTGGCTACACTTGGAATCTCCAATGTCCAGACGGACAGACATGATTAAATCGACCAAATCGTTATTCTGCTAATTTACATATTTTTATTAGGTCCATTTAATCTCTTTCCGGGTGCTACTACACTGCTTTTCATGCATAATATTCTTAATAAAGTTCAACAGCACTTTCCTACTGGGTTGTCAACTTTAATTGACGCCGAATGGCAAGGTAATTGGAGATGCCCGATAAAGCGAGAAATAAATAAATTAAAGCGTAACTACATAAGTGATAGGAAAGAAAGCAGAAGTAGAATGCCGTCTAAGGTTTCAATGTCACACAATCGAATATGCGATTAACTGCGTGGGAGTACACATGTGGACTTGATTACCCACAGACGGGTAACAAGATAGAGTAATGCACAATAAGCGCTGCAAGGTGCGACTTGATACTATTAGGGGTTCAAGTGCAGATGGGCGTGTAAGTGATTAAGCGCCTAATACACTGCGCTGACCATGTCAAGGTAGAACTAGGTAATAGCGTGCTTGACCGCGAAACTGGGTGCGGCTTCGGTTTAAAAATAAAATCAATGTACTATATAGTAAACGAAGCTTAACTGCTATTACTGAATGATTTGGAATTACAAATAAATAGTGCAGAAAAGTCAAATCAATTAGATCGCCACTGAAGACACCGCATAGTTTGCGTCAACAATTAGTAGACATATTTCAGATTACTTTTACGCTAAACACCAGCTGACAACAGCTCACAAAGTGAGGCTTTTAAGTAACCCTACACTTCACGCTCACTACTACTTCAACCAATTAAGCTAATGTAGCGTTAAGGAACGCCTGGGGGTCATACACATTCACGACGTACATACAAAGTCTCTTCCTAGAAGTTACTGGTAAATGTTAATTAAAGACATAACCTCAGTGCTACATTCATCATTATCGTTACATTTCTTACTTTTCCAACACTTTTAATAAAAAATCTTACACACGCACACACAGAAAATAAGTTCATTAAGTTATTCTTTCGTAGTTGTAAATATTCTTTCCATTCATTCGCTCGCTTGAGGCGTTTGAAAACGTTCTTTGTAACGTGAGAGGTCAAGCGAAAAGTCAGGGAGTAATGAAAACTGACAGGCCGAGTAAATATGTAACCAGAAAGTCGAGAAAGAAAATTCACAGTTGTAAGCTGTGCGCAATAAAAGCATAAAGCTTGTAATGAAGATGTAATGCTTTCGTTGACATTTCTGACCAGCTGTGATCTTGTACTCGTAATGAGCGACAATTATAAGATTTGTATGTTGAGCGGAAAAAAATGCCGAAGGCAGCACGAGATAAGCAAAGATGAAGAAATGAATGAAGCTATATACGAAGAGAAATAAAGCGCAGAGCGTATTGCATATGATTAAAATTACATGTATGGAATATGGAAGTGTGAGTCAGTTGACTTCTGAAAACACACGAAAAAAAGTTAAAATCGTTTTAATACCCTTCACAAATACAAACAATTCTTTACAAGAATCTGATTACGGTTGCCCAGTTTGTATGACAGCTACATATATGTTATAACGGTCCGATATCGGCGGTACCGAGAAACGAATTCGGCCTACAGAGCGTACTATTAGCAACACCATCACCCATCTTGAAACCCATCATTCATTATAGGATAATATTTTACCGAGTTGACCACGTACAGCACGCAGTGAAGAAAAAATAGCAGCCGTAGCTGAGAGTGTACGCAAAGACCGTGGAAAGTCGATTCGGCGCCGTTCACAGCAACTCGGATTGACGCATGGAACGACTGGCGCGTTTTACGTCGAGATCTTGCATTGAAAGCGTTCAAAATAGAGCTTGTCCAAGAGCTGAAGCCACACGCGATTCTCAAGTGACTTCGCTTCGCATCAAGGGGTCTTGAGAAGTTTCAAGAAGATTCGACGTTTTCGAGTCAAACTTTGCTCAGCGATGAGGACCATTTCTGGCTCAATTGGTAGGTAAGCAAGCAAATTACCACACTTGGGATGAAGAGCATCCTAAAAAGATTCAAGAGCTACCATTTCATCTACAAAAACAATGGTTTGATGTGGTTTGTGAGCCGGTGGAATCATCGGTCCATATTTCTTCAAAAATTATGTCGGTGAAACCTTAACCGTCAATGGCGACAGCTATCGCGCTATGATAATCGACAATTTGAAGCTGAAATTGAAGCTCGTGATCTCGGCGACATTTGGTTTCAACAAGACAACGCCAATTCCCACACATCGCATCAATCAATGGATTTATTGAGAGGACACTTCGGTGAGCAGATAGTTTCACGATCGATTGTGCACCAAAATCGAGTCATATCACACCGTTCGATCCTGTGAGGATATGTAAAGCCCAAAGCGGATAATCCCGCTTCGATTCCGGCTTTGAAGTAAAATACCACGAGCGTCATTAGCCAGCTACCAGTCGAAATACTCGAATGGGTCATCAATAATCGGACTCAACGGCTGGACCATCTGAGACGAAGCCGGGGTCAACATTGGAAAGAGTTATTCTACAAAAAATAAATACCAAGGAATGCTATTTCGATTGATGAAAATTCTGAAAATATTTAACATATGCTCACAAAGGCTGGTATTTTGTCGCCGCGGTCAACTTCGAGCGAGTTATGATTCGTCTACCGCCACGAAAAAGGCCACTTTCACAAAGCAATATTCGCCGCTTGCTCTCATTGTCTTGCAAACTATTGGAGTAATAATTTGACAGCGAGATGGTGGAGTGCCGGGAGTAGCCAGCCAATTGAAAAAGGCACATCACAATATTTTCAGGGCATGCCAAGGGCGCGGTGCAAACAAATGAATGGGCAACCAAAAACCGACTGCGAACAGTAGGGTAGCGCGCGGCATTCCAAGCGTGACGCCGGCGAGCGCTTCGGCAGGAGGCAGTACTGTTATTTATTTTTATTTTATGCGGTTTTTGTATTCGCATTTTTTGCACAGCCCTTTTTATGCTCGCCTTTGCCGTCGTTACTGTTATGTCATGTGCTGGTGGGTGCCGGTCGAGCGGCAAAACAAGTCACGCTAACCCAGTTTATCACCGGCATAGTTTAATTTCTTGCGTTCATCCGTTTTGTGCTCGTTCGTTCGGTTCGTTTACTCGCGCAGCTTTTTCCTTTTGTGCTATTTGTTTTTTGGTTTTATTTTCGCATGCCATTAGTATTATTCTTTTTGGTTTCTTTTGTGCTTTTCCATGTTTACTCTTTATATGCCGCGTTGTTGGTATGAAAAATGTTGGAGCAAAAAACATCGACGAAATTGAGGCAAAAATATGGTTTCGAAATCATAATAAAATAAATTAAATGTCACAAGCCGCATACGCTGACAAATTGCGAACTGAGGAATAATTTTAAATAAATTGGAATTTTTTCAGCTAGATTTTTGTAGTGAAAAATGTTGAAAATTGCGTATAAGCAGTTTTTATTTTAATTAAATACTATCTTTAGATATTTTTAGCTTATTGTCTAAGTTTTGAGTCCAATAATAAATCTCAAATATTTATTTGTGAATGATTGTCTTCGAACGTTGAATTATTTGGATTGGCTTTTAGGCTCGAACTCTATCACTAGGCCTTTACAAATCGCCAAAGCATTTTGTTTCTTTCCAAATTTGTTGAGACGGCTGTCTGCCGAGATGTTTCAATCTCAGCCTCGCAAAAGTTGGTCAATGGAGATGAAAGTGGCTAGAAGTTTCCACCTCCCTCTCTATCATACAGATTTCATATCTTACGTTCATTAAGATTTTCAGCCTTATCGCATGAATGCCTTTTGGACAAATACGATTGCGACAAGATGAACTTCGCACGGGGCGAGTAGTTCAGAATATCTCATGCAGAGCGGATCATCGGCTGTTAAGTACACGCGCTTTCACTGGTTCAGTGCTGAAACGTAAGACGCCGATGGACATCCAACTCGATCCCATTCCGGTTTGAGCATAGCAAGGATGACTCCGCTGCCTGGCTCATCGGCTTTGCAGTTGCCAGCGATTCTGCAATGATCCGGTACCCAAGCAAGCCTGATGATGAAGTATTTTGATGCTATATCTAATATAGACAGAAAAAGAGACTGCACTTTTCTAATAATTTTTTCGCTTGTGACCGTCCTGTGACTAAATCTGCTCGAAGTTCAATATCGGTTTCGAACATGTCACCCGAATGTTAGACTGTATGAGAACGTGAAATTATTTTTGGATATACTTCGACTCCTATGGTGGGTTAAATATTTAGTAAAAAATGTCTTTGACGTCATTCGGAGCGTACCTTTTCGAACGAAACCGCACAACGGTACAATATTGTTACAATACTTTTCTTATTTCCACAAATGCGCACTTCTGTCACTACCCCCATCCATTAAAACTGAACTCAGGAAATGATGGCCTTTTGTGGACAAAACATTTAACCTCTTCTATAGCCGACGGTAATCGCTTTAATAATTTCTTGCAATATTGTCCGAAATTACGCTCATTTATCACATTTAATGACCCTGCGTGATGGACCAAAGACAAAGACAAAGATGATCAATTGCGTAACATCCACAGCTTAAATAATGACTAATTAGCATTGCAAAGAATGAACCGCAATCACTTGCTAAGCATGCTTTCAGGCGATTTTATCCCACACAGCCTTTCGTTTTGCCACAAACCGCTGTGACACCTTCGCTTTGTGTTGAGCGTGTAAACGGATAAGAAGTACGCCAGCCGCCCCGGGGCTTCAAGCAAGCTTTATAAATGTTCATTTCCGCTACAAAAACAAAAAGGTAAGAAGTTTCCTTTCTTTCTTCCTTAATTTAGAGCAAATCTCTGGGAATTGTAGAAACAAAAAACTAATATATATTTAACAGTGCTTGGAAGCAGCCGCAGGCGCAAATGGGTGCGCTGTGGAATGAATTGACAGAGTGTGTGTAGGGTGTAGTGAAAATAAATGAGTATTTGTGGTCGACAATGTCTTTTTGTCAAAGAGTGTTGTAGTTTGTACTAAACTATTATAGAAATATATGTATATACAAAATTTATGTGTAAATCTACTTAAATCATTTACTTATTTCGTGCGGTTTAATCCAATTTAAAACTTAATTATTTTGTTTAATGTTTTGTTATTGTTCTTATGTGAATATTTTATTTACTCATCAACACATCAACTGAATTACCGCAAAATAAATAGAAAATGTATTTATACAAAAGATTAAATATTATTTTCATCCTCAAATGCGTCTACATATACAGGGTGACGAATGAAATGAAGTGCAGTCGTGTTAATAGCAGTAACCGCCAAGACTTTTTCCGACATTTGTAGATATCAATTGCTATCGTTATACATTGACCTTGTTTTAATGTTGATGTTGCTCTAAATGTTTGCTTTGATTGTCACAAATTACGTTACAGATAAGCCTCGAAAGTTATGTCCATCTTTGCCGAAAGTTAAGGTATTTGATGACCTTAGACGACGCTTTTCCCAATATTCGGTCAAATAACTTTTCGAATGCAGAATCAAAATAACTTTTCAGAAGATTAGCAATGCCATTTTCCGCTAGTGGACCTTCACTTACCGATTGTAGAAGATTTTGGAGACTCAAGCAACGAATAAGTAATAGAAGTTGTTGAAGGAAGTTAAAACCCATTAAATAAGTGTTATTGATCTAAATAGTCTTCGAATCGAATCGGCCTCAATTATGAATTTCCTTAGTATTGTATTCAAACACTAAGAATTCTTGAAACGGTGCGGGCTTCTTCTGCCCTTCACACCGAAATTGTTGGCATATTAGAAGGCGACAAGTGGGCTTCCACTCTAACTATTAAGTTCATAAATCTTCGAGTGGACAGCCAAACGGCCAAAAGACACGATTTGGCACGCTCGGAAGCAGCTGGGAGCACAATTCCCCTAAGTTGCCTCAGACCACTCAGCTCCTTCAAAGGTTGTTTGAAGCAATGGACCCTAATGGAATACATTAGGTCTTAGAACAGCTGGCAAAGTTGCACAAAGTTTGTTGAGGACAGCGATTGGCATACCAAAAAGCTTTTCCTTCTAGACAAAAGGAAGCTTAGCAATATTGTAGAGGTCCTTATGTCTGCAGAATATGTTTTAAAAAACATAAAAAAATTAAAAAATGGTTACGGTGAAAGGGAGAACATCCCGACATAAGTGTGGCCGCCTTCGGTCTGACGCTCTTTCGCTTCTTTTTTGATTCAAGCAATAGCGATAATCATTTCGTTTAACATAAAACTTAAACAACTCTCCATTAGTAGGAAGCTTTTATACAAGCATATCAAATTAAATCCTAAAAATTCTAATTTTTGTCATAAACGAATTTTGAATTTACTCCTACAAAAAAACAAATATTTTCTAAAATAGCAAACATTTTCTGTTCTTCTATTCTCTTTTGAACTTTTCTTTTTTTTTGCCATAAAAATTTTTTTTGCAAACAAAATTGTATGAAAGCATAACATTTTCTAAATTCTCCGTTTCAAACACAGTAACGGGTGACCCGAGTGGTTTTTTCAAACGCGTAACCGTCAATGGCGATCGTTACCGCGCCATGATTACTAACTAAAGGATGATTTTTTAAGAGCTTGATAACTTTTTTTTAAAAAAAAAACGCATAAAATTTGCAAAATCTCATCGGTTCTTTATTTGAAACGTTAGATTGGTTCATGACATTTACTTTTTGAAGATAATTTCATTTAAATGTTGACCGCGGCTGCGTCTTAGGTGGTCCATTCGGAAAGTCCAATTTTGGGCAACTTTTTCGAGCATTTCGGCCGGAATAGCCCGAATTTCTTCGGAAATGTTGTCTTCCAAAGCTGGAATAGTTGCTGGCTTATTTCTGTAGACTTTAGACTTGACGTAGCCCCACAAAAAATAGTCTAAAGGCGTTAAATCGCATGATCTTGGTGGCCAACTTACGGGTCCATTTCTTGAGATGAATTGTTGTCCGAAGTTTTCCCTCAAAATGGCCATAGAATCGCGAGCTGTGTGGCATGTAGCGCCATCTTGTTGAAACCACATGTCAACCAAGTTCAGTTCTTCCATTTTTGGCAACAAAAAGTTTGTTAGCATCGAACGATAGCGATCGCCATTCACCGTAACGTTGCGTCCAACAGCATCTTTGAAAAAATACGGTCCAATGATTCCACCAGCGTACAAACCACACCAAACAGTGCATTTTTCGGGATGCATGGGCAGTTCTTGAACGGCTTCTGGTTGCTCTTCACCCCAAATGCGGCAATTTTGCTTATTTACGTAGCCATTCAACCAGAAATGAGCCTCATCGCTGAACAAAATTTGTCGATAAAAAAGCGGATTTTCACATTTCGAACCGAACACTGATTTTGGTAATAAAATTCAATGATTTGCAAGCGTTGCTCGTTAGTAAGTCTATTCATGATGAAATGTCAAAGCATACTGAGCATCTTTCTCTTTGACACCATGTCTGAAATCCCACGTGATCTGTCAAATACTAATGCATGAAAATCCTAACCTCAAAAAAATCACCCGTTATTTTATGCCTGAAATTGAAACTCGTGATCTCGGCAATATTTGGTTTCAACAAGGTCATGTGATGTGATAACACACCGTTACACTTTTTCCTGTTAGGTTTTCTAAAGTCTAAAGTCTATCCATATAATCCCGCTTCGATTCAGGCCTTGCAGCAACACATCACGCGTGTCATTCTCCAGTTACGTTACTAGTCGAACTGCTCGAACGAGTCATCGAAAATTGGACTCAACGAACGGACTGTCTCGAGACGTAACCACGGCCAACAAATGAAAGAGATAATCATCGAGAAATATATGCCAAAACATGTTTTTTCGAATGATAATAAACATATTCCAATAAATTTGAGGTTTCTGTGTTTTTTCTTTAAAAAAGTAGACAACCTCGAAATAGATCACCTTTTATAAAAAAAAAATATGCATAAAAACTTACATTAACACAAAAAACTAGAAAATTGATAAGTGATTTTAATTTTCATTGCTTTTCATTCGCAATGATTTTGTATATTTCATACAAAATTCGGCACACACACAGACATAACGCACATACTGTAACATGACATGTACTTTCACTTAACTGCCTTTAGGGGAAAATTTCAAAATTAAACTATGCGATTTTGTTACTCAATTTGTTTGTTATTGATTTATTTAAATAAATCCAATTTTCTCCACAAAATAGAACACAAATTTGCGCACTTCAGCCGAAACAAGCTTTATGCAGATTTAAGCGCATGAATATATGGGAAAATTGATTTATTAAAAACCAAAAAAAAAACACAAATCTACCAAAACGCCGAAGCGAATTGTAATACAATATTTATACTCGCGCAACACTTTTATTGCATTATAACATACAATACCAACAAAAAATTGTCAAAATAAGATTATATTGTTGCAAATTTGCTTAGCTAGTTTGGTTGTTTCGATTTTAAATGGGCAGTACCGGGAAATCCAATTTTCAGTTATTTTCAGAGTTCATCCAAGTGGAAAAAATTCGTCCAAGCTCAGAGTTGAGGTGTTAACAAAAAAACGTATTTTTTCACTTTAAATGATCCTGTAAGGAGTTATCGTGCCAACGCGGGCGCATCTTTTTTCCCAGTGGTCACCGGAAATGGCGTCGCAATCACCGAGTTTCAAGTATTTTTTTCCAAAAATTTCAGAAATCTTTCTTAATAGTGTATGTTTGTAACAACAAAAAATTCTAATAAAATATTTAATTTTTTGAGTGAGAAAAAAATTGTTGAAAAAATGCCGTTTTTTACTAGTGGAAACCCATGTAATCCTTTAGAAATATATATTCGGAGAGTGAAGAGCTACGAAATTTTTAATTTTTAATTTTATGAAGTAAGTTTATAAATATTCAGCGAATTTCCAAAAACTTTTACAGCAAGTTTATAAACCCTCACTATTCTGAAAATCTGCCAATTTACATGTGCTTCGCATATTCCGCTCAGCCCGTATCTAGTACCACCGCATTTGTCTTTATTATTTACACTTTTTTGGCTAATGGTTTTAGTCAGTATTTAGTGGGAATTTCAATTATTCAGCACGCTTAATGCAATTTACAAATTCATACATTTAGCTGCTTTAGCTGCGTAGTCAACAGTATATAATGCCGCGAAGCTAATAGCACTAAAATGCTGTTATAAATTTTAAACATTTAAGCCACAATAGCGCGGGCATTGTTTTATGATAAAAACGCAACAATTTAGAAAATAAATAAATCTCTTCAACACAATAAAATCAACAAATTGGAATTCACTTAAAAAGCTGCAGATTAATTACGATTTTCACATTGTTATTGTCATTGTTTTTCCACTACAATGAAATATTGTAAATTTAATTGGTGAATTGATAAACAGAGCTCCAACTCAATATATATATGTTAGTATATCAGCAAACAGTTGCGTAATGTTGTTTATGTGTTTAAAAGTATGTATGTGTGAATTGTAATCAAATTTACATGCAACAAATTGCCGTTTTAGTTTTACATATGTGAGTTTTTTTCCATATTAACACAGCTTTGATGCCGATACGGCTATTATAACATTTCAATGGAGTCCTTTATGAGTCGATATTTGCTCACATTAATTGAGACTGCTGGTGAAATCACTAATAAATTGTTCTCGCATATACTTATTTGTAATGAAAGTCTAAATATTTTCGAAATACTACAATTTTATGGGAAGATATAAAATATCAAAATATACAAAATATGCAACCGATAGATGGTGCTGAGGTCGCATTATATTTAAGATAAAAAAAGTTCGTAAGACCAAAATACCAATGCCTCGTTATGGGAACTCTAGGTCTGTATATACTTTTCCTGGACCTATGTGATAAGTCCATAGTTCTTGTCTTATCATAATTTAGCTATATCTGTCTTGCTGAAATTGCATATTAAGCTCCTACTTCACCGTTCTTCGTAGGCAACGTCAGCATTTTTGTTCTCGAAAATGTCCTTATGACCGGAGTTGACCATCCAGTGAGCTTAAAGGCTTCCTCTCTTTGTTTACTACGCTGAAGTTGATCTTTGGCGACGACAATGCTAGTACTGCCGCCTGGCTGTCTATGTAAATGGTATCCTCCAGTAATTGTTCAGTTGAACACAGCCCTTCTTTTGTACACCCGCTCGAAAGATGGCAGCTGAGTTTGGTAGACGGAAAGATAGAGAGAAATATCATTATCCTCGGAGTATAACCCCCTCCCTATAGCGCAGTTTAATTTAGACTTGTCGGTATAGATTGAGCCAAGCCCTTCTCCATTCACGTCTACACGGAATTCTTCCCTGCATCTAACTACTGAAGTCCAACCTTAGCTGGATATAGTCTTATTTATTTTGATTAATTTCGTGCTAGTTCAGAATTTCGCCTTCCTGTTCCAACATCCAGTCTCCTTAATTCTTAAAGCAGTTGTTGGAGGAGCACATTTGCCGTATCATTCGGACATGGTTTAAAAACCCCGGTAACCACTGCACAGGCCTACTTACTATGCCAAATATGAGTGGTACACCTCGGCAGGGCGTGGCGATTTTTACAAAGGATAAAAATATCGAACAAAGAAATTGTGTCAAATTTTGCATTTCTAACCAAATTTTGTGTGCGGACTCGTTGCGAATGTTAGAGAAAGTTTGAGGTGATTCAGCTTTATCAAAAACACAAACTTACGAGAGGTAGAAAGCCTTCAAAGGCGGTCGAGAGATCGTTGAAGACAAGCCTCGTTCGGGCAGACCTTCGACCTCTTAAACGGAAGAAAATATTAAAAAAGTGAAGGATATGGTGCTTGAAAATCGTCAGGCAAATGTTAGAGAGATGTCTCGCCTTTGGTGGTTATTATGGGTATGATAGCCATCCCTGCTCGACTCGTCCGATAAAGCTGGATTTTTTTTTAAATAGTACGAAAAGAGTACCAAAAACGCCAAAATGCCATCTTTTTGTTCCCCAAACCGAAATTGCCGCTCCGTGAATCGCGTTTTCAGTCGTTCGAAGAAATAAAACAAAATTCGCTGAAGAAGCTGAAGGCCATTCCAAAAAATGGTTATGAAAAGTGTTTCGAGAACCGGAAAAATCGTTGACATAAACATAGATAATAGTGTAGGAACAGTAAATATACTTGAGTCTTAAATTAAAAATCTTAATTGCTCGAAATTATATGCTCATACTTTTCGTTTTCCTTTTCAACGCTTTAAAAATACCTCACATGTATTTATTCTTACCATTCAAACAAGTTCTGTATCCTTGAGAAAAAACAAAGCGAAACCAAAATAAAACGGATGCTGAAGTAAAACGTCAAGTGTCTAACGTAAACGTCATTCAAACGCGTGACAAGTGCAGTTTCCTTTTGACTTTGGCAAGTGTTGAGTGAGAGTGTATGGATCCAACTACAGAATCAAACATGAAACACACACACATGCAACATGCGATACTAATTTGTAGGAGAATATGGTATGTAGTGGAAAGAACTGTAATTTTAAAGCACTGGCAACGGTACCCGGTAGAAAATTATTGAATAAAAACTTTGAATATACCTACATACTTCTATATTTCTTCAATATATTAATTTTTCTTTAATTTAATTTTTTTTACATTTTTGCAAAGATCAGTAAAGTTTGTAAAAATAAAAAAAAAAATATATGAAAAAATATTTAAAAAAATATATAAAATAAACTAAATAAAAAAAAAAATTAATTAAAAAAAAAATTTCAAATTTGGAAAACATCTTTCGTTAAAATTTCCTACTAGCCACACACCATGCATACTTTATTGCGATGTTGAAACAAAACTCATGTAAACTCAACTGTTTTTTTATATAGTAGATATATGTACATACGCTTGTGACCATAAATATCTAAATATCCCTCGACATATACAAACACACATGCAAACATACATTCAGACCTACAAACATATGTACAAATGAATTCGTTCGCGCGTGCTCGCAACTTGCGCTGCACTTGACTGACTAACAGCGGATTCAAGGCGAAATAGCGTTCAAGAGCCAACAAACGATAACTTACAAACAGCAGCAACAATAACAACAACAATTGCAATAAATATGTATATTAACAACCAACAAGTGCAACCAGCACTTATGTAACTTTTAGAATTGTTCATCAGTTGAGTTGGAAAGAAAGCTGACAACAATACTGTGTCAACCACTTATGCACCTTTGCATGGACGATGACAACAGCAATAACAACAAATATAATAAAAAAATACACATATGTGTTGTACACACACACATATACACACAGTCAGCTTGCTAGCTGCAAGCGAGTAAAATAAAAGCTTTTTAAGACTAAAAATAGCTGCAAGGATGCGCAAGAAAGCGGAAAAAATATGAAAAATAGTATGACGGATATAATAAAATTGCTCGTTGATGGTGCTCGCAGAAGCACTTAAAGCTTAAAGTTGGTAAATTTTATTGCATTCATACTAATTCCTGATTGAGCTTAAGGTAGATATTAACAGATACGATTTTCGTTCTCAAAAAACTTTGATTAGCTGTTTAGAAGGAAAAATCTATGGTAGTCGAAAAAGTCTTTTCGTATTTTTAATCAAACATATTTTTTTTCAACATATTTTTTTTTTATATTTATAATGAACTTTAATAAACCAAAATGGTACATGGTCGACCATTTTTGCCATTCTGCAGCTACAGACATTATTCCATCAGTGTAAAACTTTTCTGGTTTCTCGGCGAAAAACTGTGAAAAGTAATTTTCACCGGCTTCTTTTGAAGTCAACTTTACTCCATTAAGGGAGTTCTGCATTGACCGAAACAAATGATAGTCCGTTGGGGCAAGGTCAGGGCTGTATGGTGGATGCATCAAAACTTCCCAGCCAAGCTCTTGCAGTTTTTGCCGAGTCATCAAAGATGTATGAGGTCTAGGGTTGTCCTGATGGAAGACGAAGCCCTTTCTGTTGATCAGTTCTGGCCGTTTTTCTTCGATTGCTTGCTTCAATCTCATCAGTTGTTGACAGTAAAATGTAGAATCAATCGTTCGACCAGACTGGAACAGCTCATAATGGATGATTCCTCTCCAAACCCACCAAAGACTCAGCATAACCTTTCAAGGCGTCAATCCTGGCTTTGCGGCCATTTGTTGAGCTTCACCAGCGAACCATTGTTGTGAAACACGAACTGATACAGCATTGTCTTCGTTAACTTCACAAATTTCTTTCGTGGCCCTTTTTTATACAAAATTTTTAAAATATAGCGAATTTCTTCCTTACTTTCACTCATTTTTGAAACGCTTTAACTTTTTTTCAACTTCCCCGAATTGATTTCTTTTGGTTAAATGAGGCTAAAAATCTCACTATATGGTATGACTCAATGTGATTGGTAACACTGGAGATATACGACTGCAACATCTTTTGACAAACTACGAAAAGACTTTTTCGACTACCCTATATTATAAAAATCATAACTAAGAAAAATCTTTTTAAAATTTGCAGCAAAAAGAACAAAATTTAAAAAAAAAAATATTAATAAAATGTAAATAAACAAACCCTCCTTTGGACCGCTTACCACCCAAAAAAACATATTTCGTCTTTTTTCAAAAATTATACTCGTAATAAAATATAAGAAATATGCACCTTTCAAATAAAAATCAAATAATGTCACTTAGCTAACGCCGCAGACGAGCATGTACGACTATTTATATGTATGTATAGGTTGAGAGCCACAGCGCTTCTCTCCGTACCAGCAAACAAATAAGTGTGTGTGTCTTGTAATGCAATTTCCCAGCACTTCACTTGACTATAACGACCAAGTCAAGTGGCAATTTATCACCTCGCCGGCGAAAAAAATTTCAAATGTTAGCAACAACAACAAGCAGCCACTGCATAGATGATGAAAGACTTTTCATAAGTTTATGAATAACGGTACATCATGTGCATGTGCGTAGAAGTATTTACATGAACACGAAAGCAGTGCACGGAAAAAACTTAAATTTCAACAGGAAGCAATTTTTCAGAGTTTTCTCTCTTTACAGCACAAAAATGTAGCACAAAATGTTGAGCAACTTTTTTTTTAAGTTGTACGAAAATTACGAAGAAAACATAAAATTAACATTATGTATCTACTATGCTCTTAGAGCGCTTTAAGTAGAAGTTTTAATGGTGATAAGCAGAAAAAAAAATTATTAGAGATAAATATTTGCACATACATACATATGTATGTAAACTGCTGTTTAGGGATATGAAAGTACAATGTACACTATCAAATATTTAATAATTAAATTATACTTTTTTTTTTATAAAGTTGGAAGATGAAACGATTCGCCGAATACTAGCAGTCACCCCGGTGGATGAACGACTAGCCACAATCCACATCAAAGCGAAGTTCTTCAACATATCGCTAATTTGCGCCCACGCCCCGACGGAAGAAGCACCTATGAGAGCAGTCCCCGCCATGATGTCAAAATAGTTCTTGATTATTTTAGCATCCATGATGAAACATCCCCAAATAGGACTGGGGCCGAAAATAAGGTTATCTGTGGTACTAGAAGTATAAGAATATTCATCAAGCTGCCTGGCTGTTTCCGGATGGAAAAGCCACCAACCAGATCGATCATGTTGTGATAGACGGAAGACACGTCTCCAGTGTTTTAGAAGTGCGTGCGCTCCGAGGTCCTAACTTTGAGGTAATCTAGTTACTGTTGTCCATTACCCGACTATGAAGAAGTTCGAATAGTAGTTACCCGTCTTAGGAACAACGAAGCGATAGGGCCGATGGATTGCCGGCCGAGCTGTATAATATGTTCGCACGAAAGCATGCAAGCAAGTGTGCTCAGCTCAATCCACAACAAGGGAGACTTCACAATCTGCGCCAAATAGCTCCTCAACAACGCATATAAGGTTCTAGAGCATACTGTGTGAAATATTAAGGGGTCAGTAGGGTAATATTTCTTCAAAAAAATTTTTTTTTTCATTTCCTGTTCCCTCATACCCTTAGAATTAATGTAGAAACCCACTTTAGCAGTGGAAGGTTTCGAAAACCGCCCAAAAATAACAATACCGCTCGACGTTCGGAGAGCTCCGAGTTCCTTACCTCAAACTTTAAACGCTTTCTTTCTTTTTCTTTAATTTTGTTTTAATGTTCACAAAACGCCTATCGTCCCTACTAGATTCATAATTTTTTATAATTTATTGACAATATTCTGACAAAATTTATTTAACAAAAAAACTTTGGGAAAAATTTAAAAAAAACGTTAATTAAATTTTAGCAGGGACGATAACCATTCACGTACTTTTTAAGAATAAATTGGGTTTTTGTGTTTCAGATGATCCAAACATGAGAAATCGTGTCCGCCAGTGAAAAAACGCATCTCATTCACCCAGCCATTTCTCCGACAGATGTCATCAAAAAATTCCGAAAAAATTTGTTTATACACTCCACGATATACCTCATGATATGTGAAAAAAGTTCTATTGTAGAATAAAAATTTCTATTAAAAAACATGTCAAAAGACAGGCCAGATTACCTTACTGACCTCCTAAAGCCCACCATCAAGAAACTGCTTGAACCTTATTAGCGCGGTTTTAGGCCTGGAAAATCAACTGACCAGATATTCACAATGCGCCAAATCTTGGTAAGAACCCGTGAAAGGAGAATCGACACGCAACCACCGCTTCGTCGCTGCTTTTGACAGCACGATAAGGAGCTGCCTGACATAGCGCCAGTCTGAATTGGAACAGGTATATGTACATATGTATATAGCTGATACTATAAAGATATTACAAACTCTAAAATCTCAGAGAGAGCATCGCGCGACTTCACAATCGAGACAATACACCGCATCCCAAATTTAGCAAAATTACTTTGAATCTATTCCACATCCACAAAAATTGATTCTAAATTCAGTTCTTAAGCAAATACTCATTGGAGTGAAATTTGGCAACAGCGCAGAGGTAATCGCCGATACTGAGGTTTACTGTGAAGCAAATTAATCTTTTACAAGAAAAATGTTATAGAAAAGTTTAAAAGCTACAACAAACTACTGAAAAAACAATAAAATTTTGTGAATTTTTTCAGGTAGATTTGCAAAAATTAAAAAAAAAATTTAAAAAAAAATTTAAAAAAAAATTAAAAAAAAATGAAAAGAATTAAAAAAAAATTAACATTAAAAAAAATTGAAATATATAAATAAAAAATTAAAATTAAATTTAAAAAATTAAAATTAAAAAAAATAAAAAATTAAAAAAAATTTAAATTCAAATTAAAAAAAATTAAAATTAAGAGAAAATATGTATAATAATTAAAACAAACATTTAATAAAAAATATTTTTTAAAAAATAAATGTAAAAAAAGTTTAAATAAATTAAAATCAGAAATACTTTAAATTTTATAATAATATTTAATAAACAGGCAATATTATATTCACATTAATATGGCGAATGAAGCACATCCAACTTTTTTTGATTTTAATGTTAGCAAAAAAAAATACTAAGTTAAATCACATATGTACATACATACATATGAACATACGTTTCGTGTTAATATATATGTATGTACATATATATAAATATATGAATAAATACATATACCGTTATTTGCATTATAATATTTTTAGAAAGAGCACCCTATCCACGCACATCGGCATTTGCGCAGCGTCTGCTTTGTCATCAGATTGTATTTCAGGCGCAAAATATTCAATGATTTATGCATTTTCTTCTATATTGCCACATGTATGCCTATTAAACACACGAGTGAATGGCATAAATTTGCATAAGGACGCATACTAATAAAATAAAGATGTTTGAAATGTCAAAGTAAGGACTCATGCATACATCAATACATAAAGAACTGAATACAACTACATAAACACGACTGTAAAGTAATGTGAGAAAAAAGCTCTTGGCTCAACATTGACCACAATACATATAGATGTGTGATTTTTGTTGCTTTTCGGCTGCTCATTCATCTAAGTGTAATTATCGTTTATTTTCTTCCACATCGTCACTTCTTTCAACTATTTCCATGGTGCATGGACGCACACGCCCACTAACACCCCCACTAGTATCTAGTTATTTATACAAGTGCTAATGCAAATGATGAATGACATGTTGTTTTGCACACGGTCATACATACACACACACACACACGCTCACATAGCAGTTACATAAATAAACGCATACATCTTCCAGCGTGCCTCCTCCAACCGTTTAGCTGTCTGTCGATTTAAACGTCCCCCTCAAATGCCCACTTGACATGTCTCTCCCTCTTCACTTCACTGTGTCGCGCTGCGTGTCTCTGAGTTTACTTGTTTATTGTGCTGAACTATATTTGTATGTGTGTATGTGTGTGTGTGTGTGTTGATAGGCCCTTTTGGAATGTGTGCTTGCGCGGTGGGTAGCTCCGCTTCAACGCTCGCCTAATAGCTTGATTTTTGTTGTTGTCAGCAACATTCATTCAGCATATTTCTGCTGATTGTTCCAGTGTCACAGAGTCGTGTGAAATATGTGCGTGAGTGTCTAGTTACATTAAAGTGCCAAAGTGCAAAAGTACCAAAGCGAGCATGAACTAATAAGTACACTTCTGTGCGTGTGTGTGTGAAAGAGAGTCCTGTTCGAAGTGTGGAATTCGCTTTGTAGTTATTTACTTTGTATTGGCAACCCAGTAAACGGAATGGAGTAAGCAGAAAATAGTAAATATATTCGCTTGTACTTTCACTCGTTATTAGAAACGACTTTTTGACATAAATCAAGCGGAGACAAAAGAAGGTCGGCTACACGAGTAGCGAGTTCTATATAACCCGTTTCCACGACTGCGAGGTCTAAGTAACCGGTACGGACCGAATTTTTATGCGACCAAGGACTATCAACTCAGCATATTAAATCAGGAATGTCAAAGAATGCCACTACAACAACAAGTACAGTTGTTCTGTCCGGTTCCCGAAGGACAGATCGATTCTAAGTACTAAAAGTCAACTCAGAAATAGGAAGAGAAGATCGGACGAACATCATGGCGTTTCATGTCGCAATGCCTAGCCGATGATTTTCCCATACCATACATCGTCTTTGCAATGGCGGTTGGCATCGCCAATTGTGAGGTGCCCTAAAAGACTTATATTATATATGGAAGCCTTAACGAAACAGTCCTTATGACGGAATTTATAGGCAGTACGTCTTGAGTTAGAACCGTAATCGTAAATAGAGTCTGGCAAATTAGTATTGACGGAAGATCTGGCACAAGAGAACACTGTTAGGTTATATTAGTATGGTATTGTCGTAAGCCACGCAGAGACCAGTTTAGGTCCTTAGCAATACCAGATGTGGTGCCGTTACGTAATTCAAGAGATGTAATCAATATTAAGGATACCTGCGGGCAAGATGAATTTCAAAAGGTTCTACGGCCTCACTATTGGCTCCTCTTCCAGTGTTTCATACCATTTGAAGCGTTGCCTTGCAAATGTGGAACAAGTGCACTAGAGATACTCTATTGCTTCTCAGGTGCCTTACCCTTGAAATTTTCTGCAGTCGTCGCGATCTGCCAGCTCCATTCTGCAGGCGGGTGCCGCTATCAGACTGTGATTAATCATGTTCCGAAAGTATCTTCTAACAAAAGTGAGCAGAAACTCATTGTCGACGATGCCAATGTGACCCAGCACCCAGTAAGTGAAGTCGCTTGTTTCTGTCCTACTTCTCAAGACACTTGTGGCCGATACGCGATACCTCGAGCGTAGAGGCTGTGTCCGCTGCATTGGTCAGGCAACATTAAAGGCTGTCTTATGCCTAACTCTAGACACTATATTCCTTCGTCTTTTATTTTCGTACTATCCGTATAAATGTTTGATGTGTTGCGCGTAGCGACCATCCCTTACCGTATCTTTCTACGTTTATCCTGAACATTCTTTCCCAATTGAAAAGTGGAATCAATCAGCTGACGCTGTCCAACCGCCTTTACAAACCAAGCTATGTCCAAAGTTTGAAATGTCTATAGGAGACAGGTTTAATTCCAGTTCTATACCCTTTCCATTGGCTTCCGGTGTAAGGATTTCCGTTCGCGTATCCATCATACTACTGCACTGTAGAGTATAATTGATCTTACAATAGCACGACTGAAGGAAAAAGTCAGCGTTAGGAGCTGAGTCGATTTAGACATGCCCGTCCATTGGTATATACTCGAACTAGACCCCCATTTTTTCAGTTATCGATCTGAAACACGTCTTTTTCACTACAAGAAGCTGCTGGAAACTGGACCTTTATACGAAATACTGTCATACAAACTGATCCATCAAAGTCAAGGCTTTGGCTTTCCAAATAACTTACAAACTTTCAGTACCAATCTTTACAAAGATAACCTAAAAATTTCCCCACACACTATAAGAACAACCCTGAAAGCAATATTTGCTAATTTTCTCCTCAAAAGGACAAAAAATATAAGAAGAAAGAGTTGTCTTCAATAATAGAAGTCAACCATCTCTTATTATTATTTATCTTTCGAAGCAACTGTAATTGCAAGTGGCTTACTGGGTTTAAGTAGCCTAACAATTCTAGTCTCATCTCTGCTAGTTGTTGATCCACTATTTAAGCAGTGCCTTGTACTTTTTGAGCTCCACGCTGTTTACTACAGACACATACACGGAGGTATGAGGTACTAACATAAATACATATGTGCTTTGAACATTTGCCATTTCCATTACCCATGCTGTTGTTTTTGCTTTTGTAGCAGCAATTGCTGTTGCTGATGTCAACAAAAATTCTAAACAACACAAACGACAACTGAACTTAATCTGCTGAACTGCGCCTTTCCAACGTACCACGCTGTCAGTCGTTCAAAGCACTGTACACACCGGCAGTTCTTGTTCTTGTTGTTGTTGTTTTATAAATGTTTTACTGTTGTTTACAACTGTGATATTCAGCAGTTACTGTGGCAGTAGCATTTGCTCAATCGCTGGCGCTGATGTAGTGGGTCGACAGGCTTTGCCTGGTACTTACAGACGCACGCATTTGCTTGCCTGCGCGCTTACTTACACACACGCACACACATGAACGCATAAAAGTAGTACATTTTGTTGTTTGCGAACTTACAAGTTGTTTATGCGCGCTGCTGCCTCCGTGCCGCATCGATGTTGCGCTTGCTCTGCTACTAGATATTGTTGCTTGCACATAATGTTGTTGCTATTTTTCTACTCACTACACGAGGGCGAAAGCGTTGGCGCTTGCCCCTCATCAATGCAGCGAAATCGCTCGAACGCGTGGTTAATTGGCAAAGGTCAGATTCAAATGTGATCGCTTCGGTGGCGGTTCAGACCAATTCGATTTCCATCAACGCAATGCGCATGTGTGCGTGTGTGTGTAAATATATGAGGAGCGTGTACATACAATTATGTCTCCCTCGCGTTCTTGACGCATTTCCGCGTTTATCGCCGCGCGCCATCTCTATAACTTATGTCTTAATTATGCGGCGGCGCGCGCTTTAAGGCCTTCTAATGTTTACTTTTCCTAAGAATATTTGTGTAGCTCACAGAAGTGAGTTGAGCTTGCTTTTTGCTAGAGATTTTCTGCTGTAACTGCGATATCTAGATCGACCCTCTGTATAACTTGTGACATAATTATTGCACTGCTATGACCTTCGACCGGTCGATATAATTCAATTTAGACGCAAATATAGGTCTGCAGTAAGCGGCAATTTCAATGAATAAGTAATCATATTTTCTGTAAATTGGTTGCAACCCAAGATAGTGACGATAAATGTACTAAGAAATTAATTTTTTTTAAACTACATGAAATTGGACGAACTACAGATCTTAGTGCTGGGTGGAAAATAATTATATGCCGACCTTCAGGTTAATATAAAAACATAGTGAGATTTGTCATTATTTTTCTTATGACTAATAATTTCACCACTTCATTTGTAACCTCACACAAGCTGAGAAAATTCGACGAGTCCATAGTGGTGTTCCCTCTACACATAAAATAGACCTACTGGTACTTAGTATTGTCAGATAAGGTTACAGTTTAATTTAAGCTGAAGTATTGTCTTATAGAACGTCAATGCTTTTTGCGAACCAGAAGAGCGACTTGATATCTGATTTTAAAACTTTAGCTAGTCCTTGGTAATGCGAAGCTCCGAGCGGAGTTCAAGATATTGCTGGACAGAGACCGTGTGAATAAAACGCATGCATGTTTTCCCTTGAGGTTCTGGCACGTAATCTTGGCGATCAGGCATATTCTTAAAACATTTCATCTCGCTCTGATCCGTCTGTCAGCTCTTTCGAAGTTTTAGTTGTATGTCGCTTTTAACGTCCAATGGATGGCACTTTTGATAATCTTATCTGCTATTTCGTTTCCTTTATGGCCTGGAAGACAGTATACATATATGCAGCTGCTTTCCGGCGCCTACTACATCTACTGCCTTCCTGCTTCTGAGATTATTGCCTCAATTACGGCTTGACAAACGACGTATACATTAATCTTCTTTATGTGGGTTTCCTGTATTGTTAGCTATCTCAGCCGCTTTCCTGACCGCAAATACTTCCACCTAGAAAATACTGCAGTATTTCAGTCGGTTGAACTCCGTCAATTGATTTTTGAGCAAATTGAACCTTCTCTCCTAAATAAAACATGAGATATGTGAGTCGATGGTATCCTCCTTTTTCGGTCCCAATTCCAATCCAGCGAGTAACTCTTATTAGTTTTGAAAAATTCATTCCTGTGACCGGCCTAATCTTGTGGTCATTAACTTTTTGATATCCCTCATAATTATGAAAAGATGAACTTACCAGAGCTGCTCACTCTACAGTTAGACTCCCGAAAAGAGGGGATTTATATGCCCCTGTCTACTTGTAGATATTTAGTCAATCAACATGTTACAAATTTATCTGAGTCTGGGTGGGGTTAATCCCTGATTTGAACAATAAGCAAGCAAACGAGGTGTGAATGAAACTCTTGTAGAAATGCTAATAGGTCACTACCCAATTGACAGATATACCAGCAGACTAGGTGGGCCACACAACGACTAGGAGCTGCCAGAAGGTTGAGGAAGAGGAGATTATAAAACATCTTCTATACGCAAGGCTTTATACAGAAAAAGATTCGCAACTATCGGTCGAGGTTTTCTTCACGCGGTTTCATATGTCCCACAAATAAAACTTTTTGTACTCATGAGTCTCATCAAAAGCTCGGAGTGGTTCAGAGAGGAGACAATAGGGTGAGGGGATATTAGTCACGGTGGTATCTCGTCGTAATGGGCTAGGAGCGTTGTCAGACAGCCACTCTAGCTATCTACATTCTTCTATTTTCGATCGATACGAAAGTCTTTACTTTCATGAAGCGCAGTCGTCAAGTGAAATACATTATTTCGACTGTTTTTTAGTTATTGCTGTATTTTTCAATTTTTACATGTTTCGTCGACGAAACGACGGAAAAACTCAGTCGCATCGTGTTTAAACAGGATCAAACACTATGAAGTGGTCTTAAGGTTACTCGTTGGACTCTTCTAAAATTCCAAAAAGATTCGACGTTTTCGAGCCAAATTTTGTTCAGCGATGACCTCCATTTCTGGCTCAATGGGTATGTAAACAAGCAAAATTTCCGCATTTGGGACGAAGAGATCCAAGAGCTGCCGTTTCGTTACAAAAAAAAAACGGTTTGGTGTGGTCAATATTTCATCAAAAATAATAGCGGTGAGAACGTAACCGACAATAGCACCCGTTATCGCGCCATGATAGCCGGTTATTTGATGTCTTAAATTGAAATGCCGGGAGATTTCGTTTCAACAAGACGGCGCCACTTCCCACACATCGCACCAATCAATGAATTTATTAAGAAAACACCTCGGTGAGCAGATCAATCCTTGTATTGTGCCGGTCGATTGGCCACCAAAAACCGTGTGATATCCCGTTAGACTTTTTGGATATGCAAATTCTACAGTCTATGTAGCATTGGAGCAAAACATCACGCGTGTCATTTGTCATTCGCCATTTACCAATCGAAATGCTCGAACAAGTCATCGAAAATTGGACTCAACAGCTGGATCATCTGAGACGTAGCCGCGGCCAAGATTTGAAAGAGATAATCTTCAAAAAATAAATGCCAAAGAATGTTCTTTCGAATGATAATAAACATTCCGCAATAAATTTGAAGTTTCTGCGTTTTTTCTTTCAAAAAGTAGGGAATCTCGAAATGGATCACCCTTTATAACATATTTTATGCATATAGTAATTTTTTTTATATTTTTTTCTTGATGTTCTTTCACATGAAATAATACTTCATACAAATTTTAATTTTCGTGCTCTTCAACATCGACAAATTCATATTTACGAGTTTAACCGCAGCAACAATACTAACAATAAATGCAAAAATATGTATATATGTGAACACTATGCTCCCATTAGCTTAAGAATTAGCCAAAAATTATGGACAACAGCCAAAATGGTTTTTACTCGGTTGTTTAAGCCTATTTTATATGCAAAGATTGGCTGGCAGACAACTATTATGCGTACAAAATCCGATCGTTATTATAATATATCTACGAGTTAGTGCCATAAAAGCCAAACATTTTAAACCGACCATTACTAGTGATATATCTGATGTGTATGTGCATGCTAACAGTAGTATACAATAATGCTTTGCTGCTGCTGCCTGTCCTGCCCTTCGTCCATACAGCTGCAACCAAAATTTACAGTCTCACAACAAAAATGGCTCAGAGCAAATGACCAGCAGTAAAGGCAGTATGTCAATGTGCAAATATTGAGCGGATGCAAAGTGTTCGGCGCACTGGCGCTTGCCGCGGCCCAGCGACCGTTTTTTGGCCATACAACCGCTTGGCAGTTAATAGCGCCAACGACCCATAACAGGGGCCACAAAGGCCACATAATGAAATGGGCATGCACATAAATACAAATTTGCAATGTGGCACGGAATATACTATATGTATATACATATTATTGCGTTGGTTGTATTTCGGTATTGGCGAAAGAAATGCGATGTGTTCGTGTGCCGATTTAAACCCAGTGCACCATTCAGGGGAAACTTTAGAGAATTTCTAGTGAAAAATTTTGATTTTTTAGACAACTTTTTCAGTTTAGTTAGTAGTTTTCAAGCAAGCTTATAAAAAGTTAAAGAGAAATGTTTGAATATTTACATAGATTTTGAAAAAAAAATATTGACAACATCCCTTTGCGCAGCAATAACTGCGTTGGGTATAAGCTACTAAGTAAATATGGCACCGAGCGCTGTACAAACGAGTGTGTATGTGAGATATGTATAGTACGTATCTGTATGTGTGTGAATGTATAGTATATGTATGATTGTACATATATCTCTCATATTTAGAAAACTGCAATATTTCAGCTTATTGGCATTCATTGCATACATTGACCTCTCTCATGGTGCAATTGAGCAATTATCTCGCAACTAGTTACATAGAAATATTTCTAAAAGCAACGAGTAGGGTGCAACCCAGAAATTTGTGCTACAATGGCTATCACTAACTACGCAGCTGTTGGGGCAGCTGCTGTGTACAAGTCAGTATTTCTTCATTACACACTCGTATATCAAGCCGTGCCAATTGTTTGGAAATAAGAATGAATGTGTGCCAAAAAAGGAAAAAATGCCGGAAGCAGTATGAACAGGGTGGTTAGTAAAGTGAACTTTCAAAATGCTTGGTTACCATGGAATAAATGCCATCAAATTTGAACCGGATTGACAAAATACATTGTCAAGTATTTTATTTAATACAAATCCATATTATCAGTGCGGGTATATGCTGTACAGAGTTAGGCCTAAGGCAGTTCCAGAGTAAACAACCTATGAAGGCATATAAGCAGCAAACAAAGCTTTAACCTCGTATCGCATATCGGCCAGCAGTGTCTTGGGAAGCAAGGCAGCAATGAAAAGTGTTGCCAGAAGCAAGCAACTTCAGCTCTGCTGGGTGTCAGTCCACAAAGGCATTGAGGGCAATGAAATAGTGGACGAGATCACCAAGAATGGTGTACGGCTAACACCCGAAAATGTGATCAACATTGGGAAACTCATACATTGTCTCAGCGACGATTTGAACAGAAACATGGTAAAGAAAAACAAAACCCTATGGAACGAGCTACCTGGATACAAAATTGCATTAGTCATGTGCAAAACGGTAGATCAGAAGTACAGAAAAGTCCTATTGGCACTTGAGGGAAGAGACTATCTGGTTGCAACACACGCCCGGTGTATGGGGCTGACTGATAGAGAAGACTACTGGAAATTTCTAGAGCAAGGCAACAGGAAATCAATGGAGCATCTCTTGTCCCCGCATTGGCAAGACTACGCTGTAAGTGCCTGGAGTCCCTACGCATGATACATTGGAGGAGGTATTGATAGTGAAGTCACAGAGTCTGTTAAAATTCGCGTCACGCGCAGGCATCCTAAACGACCTAGTAACTGAACTCCATCTGGTACCGGAAAGGACCAAAATTGGTCTATACGTGGCTCATTGGCCTACCAGATTAACCTAGCCTAACTTAGCCTATATGATCGAGCTGAAATCTCCGTAACTTCAGAGTATTTTGGTTTCTTCGGTTTCGGCGTTTGATGAATACAAGAACCTTAGCTACGACATATAGAGATCAAACGCGAACCAATGAAGGAAACCATATTTTATCGATTCAGTTTGGTCGCACAGTTTAAGGGGTTACTTGGAGTTCACGGTTTCAAAAAAAAATCTATTTTTTATTGTCATATTTAATTCTATAACATCCCTAAAATATTGCCTTAAATGTTCAAGTTCATCCTGGTAATACTTTTGGGACACAGGCTTGAAAATTTGCGCACTCGAGGCCAGCTATGTATATAGTCACCTTAAACGCGTTTTTCTGAGTTTTTAAAGTTCGTTGTCAAGAATTCTCGCAAACTACTCAAACGATCTTAATGAAACTTGGCACAGGCCTTCGTGATATAATTTACAAGGTCTTGAACAAAGGATTGTTTTTGAATTGCAACTGTTTGAAAACAAGTCGAGAAATTTTCACTAAAATTCACATTTTCTTCCTAAAAATATTTGCCAAAAATACTATTTCCACTTTTTTACTTCGTCTAATTCATAATTTCTGGTCGTAATTAAAAGACATATTTTGTTCTTTTTACTTCAAATGATCCTATAAGATGTTCTGATGTCAACGCTGAGGCCATTTTTTTTTTTGTTTTGGAGGGACTGCCGGAAATGACGTCGTTATGCCGGGGTTTTGAATATTTTCCCTTTAAAGTTTCACAAAATTTTTGTAAAACATATGTCTTTGGAAAAATTAAATTTTTTAATAAAATATTTAATTTTTATACATATGAAAAAAATTATTGAAGATATACAATTTTTTGCTCGAGGAAGCTATATAAACCCCGGGTCAAATTTGATCAAATGGTATTTAAAAAAAAAAATTATTTATAGGAAATGGGCGTGCATGTAGTAATTTTTCACTCATTTTTAAACTATGTAGCTTTAAACATATAATATAGAGATATATGTATTTAATTCAAATCTTATGAAACAAATTGAATAGGTTAGTTGTCAGCTAAGAAATTTCTAGACTACGCCGCGCTCATTACCAAATTTTTTCACTTATCCACGTCCTTAAATTTTAGATCTCTCCACTTCTGCATAACATATCTGCAGATATCCTATAAATTGAATGAGAAATGAACTTTTGAATTGATATACGAACAATCCTTTGGCGCCTGAAAGTAGGCTACGAAAATTGTAGCGCTAACAAGCGCATAGAAAGGGTAACGAGCAGAAGAACGTGTGTGTTTGATTAGTGATATTTCAGTAACATAATACTTAATTATTTATTAGAGAAAGAAATGTGCTAATTATTTCTTATCAGTAAAAATTATGCTAATCATCTAGAGTAGTAATGATGGAGCAAAGTGAAATTAAATTGGATTTTAAATGCTATACTATATGCTTTTAAATGCAATATTTACAGCTCACTTTATGAATCATAATATGAAGCAAGCTCATAAATCATAAATTCATAAATATGTAGTATTTATTTTATACAGAAAATGCTGTTCATATATACACAAACGTATCATTCCACTACCGTCAATGACTGGAAGATTGATGTGTTAAAAATATGACCATACTTAGTATAAGCAGACGTTATACTAAAATAAAAAATTAAAAGAAATTCACACCCAATGCTGTTGGTTATTTAAAAGGAAAAAACGATATACGTATTTCAAACAAAAGGACTGCTCATATTTCATTTTAATTGCTGAGCCATTTACATTCAAATATAAGTATATAATGCACTTTCTCTTTCTGCTTTTATTCTAATTTTCTACAGACCTCATGTGAAAGCAGACTGGACATTCAATGGTCATTGCACTGCAAATTGTGTAAACAATGTGGACATGAGAGACACTCGCAGAAAAAAAAATGCAAGTAAAGTGAAAAATGTATGCGCTTAATGAGTCCATTAAGTCTGATACAGACATTATGAAAAAATATAACACACGTTGATAAACATATGCACAAGCGTGTATTTAAAACTGAAGCATTCTAGAGAGCGCTGTAGTGATGAACTTAGCGCCATCACTAGTAAAGTGTCTGTCAGCGCGCCATAACTGAAACTCACACAAGAAGTAATCGGTTTGATGTGGAGATTTTCCGCTACTAAGGGCTAAGAGATATTTGTTAGCCACTAAGGACGAAGGTATATTAATGTTAGCAAGTAAAAATCAGTATGCAAGCAAGAGTTGACCGAGTATCATTAGCCCACCGTACTCAATTCATTAACAACCATCGACAACTTGGAAGAATTTGCAAAGTTTATACTACTCCTCACTCCACTTTACTTTTATGAACTTGAAAATAGTTAGATGTACATTAAATCTACTTTCTGCTGGGATATCACTTATCCGCAAACGTATATAAATAAATAGACACACCCACTCATGGACCACGATGAACACACCACAAGTACTATATGAGTGTGAGCTCGCCATTATATTCCGTAATTCTACTGCTTATGACAAAGTGTCCCTAACAATGACGCACAAAAGTACATGCCTCGGTTTTTAAGTGTCAGTGTAGTGTAGTCCACAGAATGGCATATTAACTTAAACAATGTGCGGTTTTCAAATTAAAAATACCGTTAGTCATAATTTATATGATAGCCATTCATAAATAAAGTGTTAAGCGAAAAACTTCAATTCGACAAATGAAAGCGAAATTAATAATTAACACAATCATTTCAACGCATAATTGCGACCCAGTCACTGGCTAGACACAATGGCCGCTGCAACTGAATAATTACTGCTGTTGTTTTCATTAATTTTTTGTTGGTTTAATTATTTCACTTAAAATGCGAAAGCAAACAGAAACAATTAATATGCGAAGAAGAAAGGAGTGAAAGGCTTTAGGCGGCAATTCAATGCCAGACTTTTCAAGCGCTTTGGCATTCAGCGCATTATTCAGCGGTCATACGAGAAAGCTGAATATGTGCTGAATGCCCAAAAAGCTGAAAAGTCTGGAGTAAAGTTGCAGCTTTAGGTCTTGAAATATGTGTAAAGTTACAATATATCCAGCATAAAGTCACGAGGAAGTTCGAAAATCTTTATATTAGGTACGTATATGGAGGCTCAGGGAAGTATTGACTCGATTCAACCCATTTTTGATACGCAGAAATAATATTGTCAGCAAAGGTTTCTGTCTGAATTTCAATTGTATATCTGACACCAATATTTTCGGTCAAAAATCAACTATAAATACTGGGGTCCTAGGGGCTTGAACAATTTTGTTTGGATTTGAACAATTTTTAGTCATAAAGTTGCATGATTTAAAACAATTAGTGGTGCAAAGTTTTGGCCCGTTATGATAACTGATAATTGATGAAAATCTATCTTTTATTTGATAGATAAACCCACCTCAACTAAGAGAAGCCAAAATACAGTTTAAATTATCCCGAATTCAATGACGAAAAATTCCATTAAATCTATATGTTTTCACTATATCATTAAATCAAGGCAGCGAAATGACAAATGTGGTGACATTTCGGGTTTATTTGACTGACAGGCACAAATTACGTTTTCTTATTCCGACCTTTTTCACTTGACAGCCAATTTGGCTAAGTAAATCTTGTCATAAATTCCCACAAACACTAAATGACAACCCTTTTCATGAGTTTGTCTACAACTGTCATTAATTTTGACGTAATGAAAACCGCACATAAACCAAACAAAGGTAATATTATAAATAGGTTGTATCATAAATAGCAATATATAATATACCAGACATATTTATAGATGTACATATATGGTAGTTTAAAGAGCTGCACTTAAAACAAGCTTTAAAAAACATGTAAAAAAAAATCTGCTAAGTGTAGGTAAGTTTTCGTTTTTTAAATCTCACATTTTCGTTGCATAGTTCTAAAACATAGCCTAAATAATTATTGGGGTAGGATCAAATTGACAGTACTCGACTATCCAAAGAATTAACTTCCTTAATATGACATATAAGCACAGAAAATAATGAAACTCAGTTATCTGTACATACATATAGTACCCAAGAAACGATATTCAGTGCATAAGTTTTATTATGCTTATATTAGCTTAGGTTAGGTAGGTTGATCTAAAACCAAGGGATCTCTGGACATATATCAGTACTTTATGTTACCCAAAAAATCCTTAAGTGTGTCACCTCTAGATAGACGAAACTTTTTGAGCTTACCATACCTTTTTTAATGTCAATTTCAGCCACTACGCTGGGTTTTCCAAAGGAGTGTCTACCGAGATATTTCAATCTCAGTCTGGCAAAAGCCGAGCAATAGAGGAGAAAGTGACGAGATGATTCCTCTTTGCCTTCCTCGATAGAGCTTTGACAAAGAACATACGACAAAATATTTAGTCGTACCGCGTGGGTGCGTGGGTGCGTGGTGGAGAGTGCCCAGTCAGAACCCCTACAATGGTAGCGAGATTGACTTTGCTAAGTGCAAGTAGTTCGGAGGATCTCTTACGGTTCATTTTGGGAATTTGTTGATCAGTGCTTGCCAAGATCATTGTAGGAATGCTCTCCTTAGCAAGTTCATCGGCCAATTTCCGGCGATTTCGCATTCGGGCCATCAGTGAAATTCTAATATAGAAAAGCTTGAGACTCTTAATAATGAAATCATCTACTCCTTAATAAGTTTTGAATGCTGTGTCGCTTGGTTATCACAGTGGATGCATTCATCTCTGTAGGATGCTGCACGTCGAAGAAGTATATCCACCGCTTGAAAGCTACTAGAGTTGATGGAGAACTTCCGACGGAAGACTTCACCTCCTACTCTCCCTCTTAACGTCGATCTATTCGTGTAAAACTCACTGCACCTCTTCCCCAAAGTTTTCGCCCAGCCCACAAATCCCTCGCAGGTCGCAAGAAAGTCTAATGACAGTTTTCGCCAAAAAACACTTACTAGTTAAGTCTAAGGCCCGTTAAACATTATTGGCTTAACCACGTTTTATACACCCATTTTGGTGCGAGAATTGGTATTCTACAACAATTGTCACCTTTTCGATGTTTGGCTTCCACGAAAGCTTCTCATTTGGGATAAACACCAAGAGTTTCACCTTGTTCTCAACGTCGTTTTTGCAAAAGGATCACGTCTTTTGGTAAGAGTCTAGCATTGACACAATTTATACCCAAACAATAATCAGAATATGAAGCTCAGACACCTATGTAAAAAAAAGGTTGTTCAGAACTAGGAAAACAAATGTAAATGCTTTCGATTTTCTTGTGCACTTTAAATGTGCTAGTCCGGCTCATATTTGATCAGATGGTAAGTAAGAGTTCAAATGTGAATTAAACTTTAGTTGTAACTTCCATTATAGAGTTGCTAATTGGTTTATAATAGATGTGTGAAATTTCAACCATAATAAATTTGTTTATATGAGTTAATAATGTAAATAGAAAGCTTATTTCACTTAGTGATTTCGAAAGTGGAATTAATAATGGCTGCAAAAGCAATTTAATGGTCGCTTAGTTATAGGCGATAATATTACTAAGATAAATACATATACACAAACACATACACACATATATATCTTGCTAGTATCCTTACAGTTTCCATTCAATTTGAAAATTTTCAAGAATTTCAGCAGCTTTCCGGCAACTTTCTTCTTAACACACACTTTAATAAGAAACTCAGGCGCATATACATATGTATGTGTGAGTGCAGTTTCCTGCTAATGATGCTAACCGAGGCACTCTTACAGCCAATTAGGAGAGAAACTTTTAATTGTTTGCCTCAATGCAAAACAGGCATTAACAAGCACTTACACATGCTTACACTCACCTACATATAGACATATATATTATATAATATATTTTACAAGTGCTTGTGTATGTGTGTAATAATAAATGCACATGAATGCATTTTCGTATTCGTATGCATATGAACAGTTAGAAATATTAGCTCTACTTAAGTCTTTTTGTTTAAGTGATGCTCACGCATATGGTTTTCGAACAAAGAGACTTGAAAGTTTTCCCTAAAGTAATTGCAGTCAACGAGCAAACCGCAACTGTAGCAAGTGCAAGGCTGCGGTGGCGGTGGCGGTGGGACGAACGAGGCAACAAGAAAATAGTTTAAATGGAGATCGAATCGGAAGTGGCAGCAAGGAGGAAAGGAAACTTTTACCAAATGTGGAGAATATGGTTGAGAGTATAACAAATGTATGCGAGTTGCAACTTGACTCTCCGGATGGGCAGTGACTACGCTGAAGCAATTTGAAGAAGCCTTTTACAGCGCACACATACACACGTCCATAATTAGAGTTACACTCGGGAAAATTTTAATTGTTTACAAAATGCTGACTGGACCGAAAATTGTTGATAAAAATGTTATCTATATATATAAAAAAAAGTTAATGTTAGTTACACCATTTATAGCTCAAGATCGGCTGAACCGATTTAGCTGAAAATTGGTGGAGAGGTAGCTTAAAACCAGGGTAAGGACATAGGATACCGTTTATCTCTTTATGTCAAAATTTAATACAATTCATAAATACAAAATTTATATTTCAAATCATAAGCATTTGTTCAAAATTCGTGTTTGTAGGAATATTTGAATATTTCATTTCTTAAAAAAAAACGATAATAAAAACAATAAAAAAAACCTCACATCTATATATCTACATACGAGTATATGTATATGTATGTATATAAAACAAAGAGGTTTGTTCGAACACTTAAGTATAACTCGAGATCTGCTGAACCAATTTTCATGGTTATTGATTCGTTGGATTTGTCTCCACCCCGAATAGCAATGAAAAGTCTATAAAATTGGATAATTCCAAATAACTAGTAACTTTTTTGCATACAATTTTTTTTTTAAATTTTTGTTTGTTTTGTTTTTCAATATTTTGATTTGTAAATTATTTGAATAGTTTAATTTCGGTCGCTTGCTTTTTTATTCCGGCTATTCAAAAGAAAAATTATTGAAAATTAGTCAGAGAAAACTTTACGTGTGTTTTACACAAAGAGGTCAATTGCAGAATGAAATTTGTTACGAAGCCACGAAGAGGTAGCCCTAATATCGGTCGGCGTTCGTTTTGCCATCAACGTATGGCAGCCCAAGGCAAGGAAAGGCAAGAAGTACTCCCAGGATGCGGTGACATACGTGCGGAATTATGGATCGCGGTCAATCAGCAAGCGATCATCACAGCACGACTTTTCAAACAACAGTTGCGATGTTTGATTGACTTTACCTTGAAGCAACGTACTTATATGTGGTGCTGTTGGATGCTAGATGTACTCTGTTGAGTGGCAAAATAGAGGTTTTCGGCACGCACACATTCTTCTTTGGATGGTGGATGATGGTTACACCAGATCAAATTGATGAAATCACTCAATCATGCGGAAATTCCTGATGTAGAGAAAGATCCAGTATTATATGAAGTGGTGGAAACCAATATGGACCTTGCGGAAACTACAATCCCTTTTCGGTTTGTAGGTCTGACAATAAATGCACGAAACAGTATCCACGTGCTTTTCTTTCGGAAACACAAACTGGAAATGATGGATATCAACTCTATCGGCGTCGCTCACCAGATAACAGAACATTCAGCGTTCAACTTAGAAGAGTGAATATCGAAGTTGACAACACATGGACCGTACTATATTCACCATTATTGTCTAAATCATATTCAAAACTCATATCAGTGTTTAGTATTGCAGTTTGGTGTAATCGATAAAATACGTTTGTAAGTGCGGCACCAAATGAAGCAACATGGCGATTATTAGTCTTAAACGATACGGTCGATACGTGAACTGCAATAAAGCGCTTTGTAGGATATTTACTTTTGCAATTCATGAAAGTTTTCCGAATCTTGTGCGTCTCGCAGTTAATTTGGAGAATGGGAAAAGAGTGTATTTCATCCCAGAGAATACAATATAGACAGTGGAAACATCGCCAGCAACAAAGTTAACATTGACGAGTTTTTTCTCAACTTTCGTCAGTGATCCGTTTGTGAGAACATTGCTCTATTCGGAAATACATTGATATTATACATGGAATGCATCGTCGAAGAAATAGTTACGCAGAAAGCAAGGCCAACCAGTAAATTGACATCAAGGTGTCTACTGACTTAGGACGATTTTACACAGTCCACCCGAAAAGCGACGATTGTTTCTACCTTCGGTTGCTATTGATTAATGTACGCGGTTCAACTATAATTGAGTCATTGCTTACTGTGAATCGTTCGATATGTGCAAGTTTTGGAGAAATAAGCCAGCAATTACATTTGTTAGAACACGTTAATCACTGGAATGAAAATGAAGTTCGCATACTTTTCGATATAAACATCGACATAGCCAAAGACATTTTACATCTTTTTCGCTAAAAATTGGAAATGGTACAATTTCGGTTGATACTTCCGGTGGTTCGATATCAATTCCATCTTCCCTTTATCAATTCACGAAAGAGGAACTCATCACAAATGTTCGGGCATTGGCCAAATTACGATTTTCCATTTCAGTTCAAACATATTCCGGCATAAATAAGGAAATGCTATGTTTTTCACACGGCCGTGGCGTGATCACGAGTTGGACGTTGGAACGTGGAACGTTGTTTATAAAGCTGCGTTACATTGAAAAAAAAAATTAAATGATAAATTTAACTTTCTTTTCATTTCAAAATATATAATCTCACGCAGGACAACGGCTGCGGGGTCAGCTAGTTTAAAGAATAAACACTCGGGCAAAAATCATAGCGTATATTTAGCAAATAATAGTTGATCTTTAAAAGCAAAGATTCTTAAAAAAAAATAAAATCTTTTAGCAAACTTTTTGTGAAAAAATTACAGAATAGTACAGTACAGAAATCGCCAAAATTCAAGATTTATCAGTTTGTAAATCCATTTCGAGGTTCCCTACATGAAAAAACACAGACACTTCAAAATTTAATGGGAAATTTTTATTAACATTCGAAAGTACATTCTTTGGCATTTATTTTTTGAATATTATCTCTTTCAAATGTTGGCCGCGGATACGGATGGTCCATCCAATGAGTCCAATTTTCGATGACTCGTTCGAGCATTTCGACTGGTAACTGGCGAATGACATGCGTAATGTTTTACTCCAAGGCCTGAAAAAAAGCGGGATTATTCGCATAGACTTTAGACTTCACATATCCCCGCAGGCAAAAATCTAACGGTGTGATATCACACGATCTTGGTGGCCAATCGACCGTCCCAAATCGTGAAATTATCGGCTCACTGAAGTGTTCTCTCAATAAATCTATTGACTGATGCTTTGTATGGGAAATGGCGCCCTCTTGTTGAAACTAAATGTCGCCAAGATCACGAGCTTTAATTGCAGGCATCAAATAGTCGTTTATCATGCTGCGATAACGGACTCATTGACGGTTACGTTCTCACCGGCATTATTTTTGAAAAAATATGGAATCATCGGTCCACAAACCACATTAAACTTTATTTCTGGATAAAATGGCAGCTTTTTAATCTCTTCTGATTGCTTTTCGTCCCAAATGCGGCATTTTTACTAGTTTACACACCCATTGAGCCCGAAAAAGGCTTCATCGCTAAACAAAATTTGGCTCAGAAAGATCGGATCTTCTTGGAACTGTTCAAGAGCCCATAGAGTGGAGCGATGTCCCTTGGGAAGGTCGAGTGGCTTCAGCTCTTGCACCAGCTGTATTTTGCACGCTTTCAATTTAAGATCTCGACATAAAATGCGCCAAGTCGTTCCATACGTCAGTCCGAGTTGCCGAGTTGAGAATTGACTCTCCAGGGTCTTCGAGTAGACTCTCAGTTGCTGCTGTTATATTTTCTTAGAGGACATAGAGAATCACGTGCCGAATGAAAAGTTCGATTTATAGAATGGAATTTGTATGACATTTTACTTCTATTGACGATTCAACATTTCGAGTTATAGTAGTTCGTTTTATGGAAGTTGAACTATATTTTTTTCGAAAATCTAAAGCATAACTTCAGCCCTAATATTTCGAGTCCAAAGTCTTCTCTTCGACCGGCTCATGCTTTACCACACCAGCATGAAATAAATGACGCTTACAGCGGACAACTGGCACGTCCTACGGCATTTCTCTGCAAGGTAGCTCACACACGTACACATACACACAAACTCACCTACACAGGATGTAGCTGTAACTGTGTGCGGTTCAAATTAAAATAGTTTCATCAACAAATCGATGATAATATGGTGCTGCTTGTTTGTTAGTTGCCAGCTGTCGGTTGTTCAGTCGCGCAGTTGTTGCTTAACAACTCGACAGCAATGTTACCAACAACTACAACAATAATTTGTAAGTGTAAGTGTTGCAGCAACAACTACGATACGCTCACAACTAACAAGCGAAAATGTTGCAAAACTTGTTGTTGCTGCTTTCGATGTTGTTGTTGTTATTATTCTTGTTTTGCTCAGTTGCAGTCGTTCGTTGATATTGTTAACAAAATTGCCAATGTTGCTGCGGCCAAGAGCTCTAACGCCACAGCCAAAGCGACAGTGGACACACACAAACACACTTATACCACATGCATATATATATATGTATGTATGTGTGTCTGGCAATAAAATACTTGCACATGCATATACATATATTTAAGTGTAAGTATATGTACGTGCAGGTTTACTTCATCGATGCATTTGCTATAGGTTTGTAAGTTATTGTTGTTGTTGTTATTGTCACCACGTTGTCATGTTGCATGTTGTTATCAGCTTTTAGTTGATTGCTATTGTAGTAGTAGTAGATTCGATTACATTAGATTTACAAAACCAACTACAGTGGCAGGCAAATCAGTTACAGTCACCGACCATGTAACCGCCAACAACTACAACACTTATGCATATTTAAATGTGCATTCGAGAGAAAGCAGTTGCAAATACAAAAATAAAAATAAAAACAAAATTTATTTCTAAAAATCGCTTGCCACAACAAATTCGTTAGCGACATTTTTGGTTAAGTGTTGAGATACACACACACACTTACACAGCGTAGAATGAAATATAACATAGCCTCACTACCCGGAAGGAAACGGACGAGTGTACGAGATCATCCCAACGGTATTAAAATTGTATAGACATGCACTTTTGAATATATGCAAACACAGGGTGTGTCTTGAGGTGTACAATTTTTAGAATGATAGCTGACAAACCAGTTTTGAAAGTGACTAGATCTGTTTGACAAGTATGAATTCAATTATTTTGAGAGATTTTTAATTGATTGATAATTAGCAACCCTAGTGTACCGATCTGGCGACTCACAATTTTATAATAAAGTTTGACATTTTTGATGTAATAAATACACAAAACTCTTCGACATACGAGGGCTGTCCGATAAATAACCGACCTAACCATGATGCACGCGACTTTTTCAAAATTTTTTTTTTTTATTTTTCTACATAGTCTCCTTGGAACTCCACACACTTCTCCCAGCGATGCTCCCATCTCTGCAACCCTTCCAAATAGTACTTGGCGTCTTTGTCTGCAAAATACGAGTTCACGAAAGAGATTGCCTCCTCATTTGACGAAAATCTCTGGCCGCCGAGCGCAGTTTTAAGTTGAGAAAACAAAAAAAAGTCGCTTGGTGCTGGATCCGGTGAATAAGTGGTCAAGCAGTTCGAACCGCAATTCGTGGATTTTCGCCATGGCGACTGTTGAGGTGTGAGATGGTGCGTTGTCTTGGTGGAACAAGACTTTCTTTTTTTGCAAATGTGGCCGATTTTTCGAAATTTCTTCCTTTAGCTTGTCCAATAATGATGCGTAGTATGCTCCTGTTATAGTTTTTCCTTTTTCAAGATAGTCGATAAAAATAATTCCATGGCTGCAAAAAACACTCGCATCACTTAGTAGCCGAATACACAGCTTTAGGTTTTTTTGGGGCTGGCCCCTTTTCAAAATGTTTAGATTGGTTTTTTATTAGGGCGTAAAAATTGATGAATCCAAGTTTCGTCTACAGTTATCAATCGGCGCCAAAACTCGGCTTATTGCCTCTAAACTGAGCCATCAGAGCGCTGGAAATATTCATGCGCGCAAGTTTTGGCCTAGCGTAAGCAACGCGGCACCCAACGCGCGGACAGCTTTCTCATGCCCAAATCTTGGTTTAATATGTGACAAACAGTTCTTTTGACATCTTCATAATCTCAGCTATTTCCCTAACTTTAATCCGGCACTAGTACATTGATGAACTTTAGCGATGTTATCGTTAGTGGTACAGTTTTGGACTCGGACGTTCATCATCTTCCAAGCTCCTGCGACCACGTTTAAATTCAGCTGCCCAAAATTTTATGGTGGCAAACGATGGTGCAGAGTCACCATACACAGAGTCCAACTCATCTCTGATTTGTGAAGGCGTATTGCCTTTCAAAAATAAAAATTTAATTACAGCTCGATATTCAATTTTTTCCATTATGGGGAAATCACCGAAATAGACTCACAAAAACGACTGTCAACAGATAATTGCGCAAGATAAATTTCTGAAATTTTGGCGAGTAGCTATTATAATATGGACAATTTGAAGTAGAAACTTTTTTTCAGATGTGCCGCTAGCTTCACGTTGAGGTCGGTTATTTATCGGACAGCCCTCGTAAAAGGCCAACCTCGTACAAATTCGTTAAATATGTCAAACTGTAGAAACAACTAAAAATAAAAACTATAAAACGAAAAAATAAATATTTAAAAACTAGAAAGAATAATCGGAATAATTTTGGAAAGTTTAGAAATATGATTTCTTAAAGGTCCTCTAGTTATGTACTAATAGTGCAATCAGCTGATTATGGCTTTATGAGCAGAATTTCGTGGCTAGACTGACCAAACGAAATCCTGAGACCTAATAAAGTTTTTATGAGTCAGGTGAAGTGCATACTAATCTTCGGATTCAATACATATGTCCCTTTCAAAGTAAGAGAGAGAGTGGGAGAGAAAAGGTGTGATGGAGAAAGAAAAAGGCCGAAAGAGAAAGGAAGATATAGGAAGAAAACCAGAGAGGGCGAAGATAGAGAAAAGCTAATGCAATTGTATTATAATAAGTTAAAAACTTAAAACTTCTAGACAACGTTCTGAGAACTGATGAGTCAGCCAATGCATCATCATTAGATTAGTAATAATAAACCTACCGCATTTTAATAATGTAAAAACCCCACAAATTCAAACTGAACGTTATATACATATGTGCATACTATATGTTTATGCTAATGGACAAATATAAAGTCTTAGTAGTGTAATAGTCGACTTATTAATATTTAATTTGCGGTTCTACCAAAAGTCCACATTTGTTCTTCGCTCACATTTTTAAACCCACAACCAAATGTAAGCCGAATTCCATTTTCCATATGTATATTTGACACATTTCAATTATCAGAGCAATGAAATATTAATAAATGCATTAAGTAATTAGCAGAAATTTTCTATTCGAATGCTTCTCGACTTGCCAAGATGGAGAGAAGCTTAAATTCTAAAATATTTTGTAATGCAATTACTTAAGATGTCATATGATAATTTATAATTCGATTATTTACAGTTCACTTGCAATGGCTAGTTAGTTAGCTTATCATTTGGATGTGGAGAATATCAGTTTATGGGTATCAGTGTTGCATCCAAATAGGAATGAACAATTTTTCACCACAAATGGAGTCAACCGGAGAAAATAAACCCTACCAGACGTCGTGTCAGACCATTTTTTGCAACCGAACGCCATATTTGACATTCAGCAACCAATTTCGCAGCAGGGATGCGTAAATTCTGATTGACGTTTGGCGGAAAATTCTATAAATAACCGCATTTAAAGCTTTTGAAACTTTCCGCAACGAATATTTTTTTTTTATTAAAAGGCCTATGAATCAGCGCCATTGCATGAATTTGCACACACAAAATATAAAAACAAATATATTCGCATGTAAAATAAATTTGCTATAGAGTACACAAACAACAATTACGCGCAAATAAGGAAAGCAAAATAAATTCACGCCAAATTCATTCGTTCGAAAAACGAATTATATTTATATGTAACAATGTCTTCGTACGCAACCAGGTTTAAAATTGCATTAACAAAGCGGACAGGTGTCAAAGAAAACAATGGCGAATTTGCTGCTGTTGCTGTTGCTGCTGATGAATGCGTGTCAACGGCATGTCCATGAAATGTCACAGACGGAAAAAACTTGCATAGGGGTGTTGTTTGAAAGTATTTTTTACTGCATGCGTGTATGTATATGTATGTAGACATGTGTGTGTATATAAATGCAATAGTTGACAATAGTATACATACATACGGGAATGTTATGGTCAGTTATGTGGGTGCGCTTGCACTTACCTGTTATGGCAGCCAAATTTAGTAATAATCCAATTAGATGCTTCATTGTCGCGGCGTTTGTAGTTATTGTTGTTGTTGCTTGCTGCTGCTGCTTGTGATTAGTGTGGTATAGGTGGTGTTGTTGTTTGTTTTCGTAAAAGTTGCAAAGATAAACGATCAATAAACACGAACACGAGAGTAAGGTGGATTTATGAAACGGTAGACTTGGATTTTTTTTTTTAATTTTTAAAATAAATTTAGAAAGCCAATACACTTAATTAAGACATGTAATTAAATCACGCACTTTTATTTTACGATTTATGGCACAAGAAACCGTTAAAAACTACTAAAATATATAGTGAATACACTAAACGCCGTAAACTACCGTTAACCACACTGGCGCCACCAAAAATTATTGTCACTTGGCACTTTGTTATGTAAGCTTAGTTAATTTTCACTCAAACTTCGTTTGAAGCTTACCAAAATTCCTAAGTATAGCAGTTACTCACACATATACATACATACAATAATCAAAAGTAAATCTTCACTAATGCTTTTCACAGCCTTTACACTTTATTTGACACTATAACCGTTACACTGACTAAACCCAACTGACTACTAACTTGTGCTGCCCGCAAAGAATATTTTCATAATTTTTCTTTTCATACCATCAAGTGTCACCCATACACATACACATATGTATGTATGAACACATACGTTTTTACTAGTTTGGTTATTCACTTTCGTTCACATATGTATATAAGCATGCACGAGTCTACAATATAAGCAAACAACAATAAACAAGTCGCCAATAGGCCGCGTTATCTTCGTTCCCTTGGGGTTGGCTTGTGTTGTTTGTTGAGCTTCTTCCGTTGCCGGCAAAGGTGCTGAAATGTTTGAAATGACGTTTTGTTGCGAAGCATTTCTCACCCTCGTCATCGTTGGGACACATTGTTGCGCAACATAGAGTGTGCGCCGCGCATCGAGTCTCGAAGTGAGCGCAGCTCATTTGGCATTGGAAGCAACAAGTGGTCGTGGTTGGATTGCGCGTTGAGCGCCATAAAAAGCTTCAAACCGAGTTTGTGGTTGAAAAATTGCCAAACAGTTATATTTATAATGTATAACAGTTAGGTTTTATGGCAGATAAATATAATATTATAGTCAATGTATTCAAAAACCATAAAGATGTGGAAATTATTTGTGAGATTTCAAGTTTCAGACCGTTATAAGTGAAATGTTGCTGCTGGTTTGTGTCCTTAAATGCATGGAAGCCTAATTTCAAAAATTGTGCACTTTATTTGAAATGATATGGAAGGCACTAAACAAAATCATAAACGAAAACCGATTATAAAAATATCTCAGGAACCCGTCCCGTCCTTAAAAATAGAGGTAAAGATGACCAACATGGTCAAATATCTTGGTCGCACGCTGGATTCCACCCTGCGGTGGCAGCAACATGTTGGCCTGACCTTAGTCAAGGCGACTAAAGCACTAATGGTGTGCAACCGGCTGGTTGAAAAATCCTTGGGTTGTGGGCCAAGGATCGTTTGGTGGTTGTACACCACGAACGTGCGACCAATAATCACGTATGAGATGGTCTGGTCTGGTCCAGGGCTTCAAAACCTTCACAGACTTCGAGAGGGATCCAACTATCGAAGCTGCAACGATTTACATGTATGTACATATCTGCATGTCGAGTGCAATGCGCACTTATCAGATGAAAGAGTTAAATGGTACTATACCATTGACCCTTATCCCAAGAGACAGCAAAACGGGTTAACTTCACCAAGAAATTCAGGGTTACCCTTGGCAGAAATCCTGAATGGAATAACTTTTCTCTCGAGCTAATACTTATGAATAGTTCGATCTAGTGGTACACTGACGGCTCGAAAACGTCGAAAGGAATCGGCGCAGGGGTCCCAGGACCACACTCCAAGCTCCCCATAACTATGGGAAGTTTTACGAGCATTTTTCAGGCAGAAGTCTTTGCCATAATTCGTTGCATAGAGATAAATCTCCATCGCAACTATCGCAACGAACGTATAACCATACTTAGCGATAGTCAAGCGGCACTGAAATCAGTATCATCCAAAGATCGAACTGCTACTGGTGCAGGAGTGTAGAGAACGGCTGGTGGAACGTAACCATGTGTATGTGCATATACTGGGGCTAGGCGAGTTGTTGATTTAGAAGAAGGCACAATAGACCTGAGGCCGCGGTGCATTCCTCGTTTATCAATCAATCTCATGAAAGTCACCCTTTTTTTAATATCAATTATCATACTTTAAGTCACAAACCAATATCACGTTTTATGTTTACCAAGCAGTTTACTGAAAATTTCGCTATTTTTCTGTTTAATTTATGAGTACACCGTCACTAATAATAGAACTTAGTCTGTACAACGCAAAAATGCCACCAACAACTGCCGGCAACCATTCAACGAATAAACAGTAAAAACAATCAGATCTTGGCTTCCGCGTATTTGCTACTGAAACAACTTTTTTCTAATAATTAACAATTTAAAAACTCAAAGCTATATTTTTCACGAAATACCTTTGCATTTAGCTGAAATGGATTTTTCTTTGCTTTAGTACCCTCAAATTAAGATAAAAATACCTTTTTTTCGCCTTTTTAACTTAAACTGATTTTTTCATTTAAGGCAATTATTAGCATACACATTAATACAAACGTAATTATGTGCACTGTGTTTGAAAATCTATTTGTAATTTGCCTTTCCACTCTGTACTTTTGTTGGTGGTCGCCATTTATCTGCCAAGCTATTTACCTTAATACCACAACGGATTTTATAATGCAAATTATATTTATAAATTTTACACACAATTGGCAATTGGAAATTGATTACACTTTTCAGATGAATAAATTGCAAAATATTAACGAGCTTTTTTCTTAATTTTACCGATTTCACCGATTTATATTAATGCAAACACTGCAGCTGCACAAACGAGTGAACTTATTTATTCGATAAACAACTGAAATTATAACACTATTTCATCAAATACACACAGCACAGCACTTCACAAATACTTTATAACACAATTTAGCTTTTCACTTTTACGCGTAAATTTAAATTTACTAAAATTAAATTTTCCGCGAAACTTTAGACGCGAAACGAAAAATAACTGTTTACGAACTGACATTTGTTTTGCACGTATTCTTGGTTTCCCAAGCACAGGGTGTTATAGTGGGGAAATATTTTTTCTAACGGAAAACATATGAAAAATAAATAAAAATCAAAATGAAAGGAAACGGATATTACAGAAAAAGCAAAATAAAATTTTTTCAGAGTTGCTGGTGCTTTAATGTGAAAAAAAAAATAATGGTGGAACTAATATTTTTTTAACAAAACCTTGTCATAAGTTTTATAATATACGTTTATAATATATTCGGTTTACATATTGATAATTGAATGAATATATTTCGTACATAAGCATATACCTGTATACAAATACGCTTGTATGATTCATGTATATCATTATCGCATGCGATATTTATGTAAGTTGACAGCTATGGTATTTTCCAGCACATGAAACACCCTATGCAATACCGCCTGTTCATTGACATTTGTCGGCAAACAAATTTTCCCCCATTTGCGGCTAAATCTTGGGAGCTTATCCACTTAACACTCTTGTACGCGTGTGAAAACCTGTGAAAATGGTGATTGCGAAAGAAATATTGACAGACTACAAGGAGGTCTACGAAAAGGCTATAAAATATGTTAACGAAGAAAGTAAAAATGATCCACCGACTGATCCGTTTCGTTCACATTACGCCGCACGCGAGTTATTATTGCAATTGAAGGAAAATCTTAAAAATGCATTGGCCTCAGTTGTGGCGGAAGAGGCGGACGACGGCAAAGATGATTTCACTTACATTGTTTTGCTTGCATTTGTGTGTCGTGACCTTGGGCGTATCTACGTCTTCACGGATGAAGTTTCAACTGGTGAACGTCTATTGGAAGAAAGTCTACAATTAGTTGAACCGCATAAAATGAAACCTGAGGCTATTATTCCATATGTGGGTGCACTCAATGAAATAGGCATAGTGCAGGCCAATCGGTCTGAATATAAACAAGCCTTTGATACACTAATCAAATCCGAACAATCCTATAAAGAATTTCTAAAAAGCAATGGCACTCCTGTATGCATTTCTGACATTTTTGGCACACCCGACGAAGTGGAAGAGGGTAAAGGCGTAAAAGAATTGGAAAGCTTATATACTTTGTGTACATTTTATTTGGCACAAGTGCACGGGCATTTGGGTGAGCTGGAAAAGTCAGCGCAGTATTGTCATTTAACTTTACGCCGGCAATTGGAATCAAAAACTTATGAACCCATTGATTTTTCATTAAATGCTGCCACTTTATCACAGTATTTTATTGGTGAGAATATGTTTAAAGAGGCACGTCACCATTTAGCTGCCGCTACATTTGTAATGGCTGAACATGAAGCCAGCATGTTGACGCCAGAAATGACTGAACAACAGCGTACAGATGTAACAGAAACATATAAGCACAGATATGCAGATGTTGCACGTTGTTGGGCTAAGTATGGGCTGGCGTTGCTTTGTGCTTCCAAAGAACGTTTGTATAATGACGATGACGAAAAAGTAACCAAAGGTAATAATTTTTTATATTTCACCAAAATATTTCTTAGTTTCATTTATATTTGTTTTTTACCTTTGTAGATGTAAAGCGCCTCACAGTTGATCCAAATGCTTATCGTTTTCCCGGACTGAAAATAGACGTGTACGAAAATGCTGTTACGGCAGATTATTGTTTGACTTTTGACGACGCCAAACCGGTATATCATTATGTCAGTGACTGGCTGGACCAGGCTAAAGAATATTATAAACCTGAAACTGAGGCGACCGAGTATGCAAAAGTAATTAAAGATTATGCTGAATTATATCAGCACATCGCATTCTTTGAGGAAGATCCGGCCAACCAAGCGAAAATGCAAAAACGTCGCGCAAAATACTATGAAGATTTACTTGAACTGCTCAACCCTGTCTTCTACATGGGTATTTGCCGTGAGTGCTGGTATGGTGCTGGTTTGTCATACAGTGCAATTTTGGATATAAAATTGGATGCGTTGAAAGAACGACGCCCACCACAACCACAAGATCTACAAAAGATCAATCAAACCTGCCAGAGAGCGATTAAAAACTTCTTGGAATTTGTGAAATCCTATACGGACAAAGATGGCGCCACGATCAAAGCAAGCGCCGATGCGGAAGAACAACACAACGTGCTCTATGCCTACTTTCATTTGGGACGCTTACATTTCAAAATGATCACACCCGATCTGAATTTACAACTTGAAAATATGAATAATAGCCTCAAATACTATAAACTCTTTACGGACGAATGCGCAGCAAGAAAAGAGGTTGCCGAAACACTCAACGCGGAAGTTGGCGTTTGTCGCGAGATGGTCAATTTATTGCCGCTTAAAATTGCCAATATAAAGAAACGTTTGCCAAAGTAGATGAACAACTTACACTCTCTCTAGCTATGTATATGTGACAAATTTATTGCATTTAAGAAAGTTATTTGAAGTGTTTACTTTTACTTTTCTCATAAGAATTTGTTTATGCGGCAACACAGGGTGTCGCTAAAATATTTACTGTCTTGTGGCTGTCCGTTTGAAGAAAAGTATTTTTGTTTTTAGTTTAAAAATGCAATAAATTATTTGACTGTTTAGTGGTAAAAAATAGTTAAAATCATATATACATTTATGTGAATGCTATTGTTAAAATCGGTGGATACTTCTTGAAATAATATTCGTCCGTATAAGGGCTGTGCACAAATCCTTCTTTATATTTCCAAGCCTTCTAGTCATAATCTATCCACACTGAAGTAAGCAAATCTTAAATTATATTTAATTTAAACATAAAAAACTATTCCAGTTACGGCCTTAAGCAATAGCCTTCGCTATGCAAATGCAAACTAAATACCAAAAAAGTTATGATATTAGCATAAATGGCGTTTTAATTAAATAAATAATAATAACTGAATTTTATTTAAATAAAAATGAAAAATAAAAATTTAATTCACATCACATAAATTAAAATTTGTTTTTATTAGAATTATTATTCGGTTGTCTTTTCGAAGCTTCAAGCGTGCATCTGATGGTCACACCCACCGCCTTGTGTGCGCTCAATTCCTTGTAGAGATTGCCAGCCAAACGTCGAATCGGCATAGCCGTTATGCCGTCGAGCAGATTTTCACGCGCATACTTCACCATCTTATCAACGATGTCGTCGACATTTATGCAACGCGGATCGATTTTCGCATCATCGCCCAGCAGTTGCATCAGCAAACGCGTGGTCCTCTCACTTTGAAACTCTTCCAATGGCAAAAGCTCAATCAAATGCTCGAACAGGCGCAACAAAATGAATTGCGTTTTGTTCAGCACAGCCTTCTCTTGGCCCAATCTCGTCAAGACATTGTGATAGATGCCGCTAATCAGTTCGTCCGTATTCACTTCGGAGGTTTGATAGTCGTAGGCGTTGAGCACATCGCGAAACATCTTCTCCAAATTCTCTTTGGACATATGCACTAGATACTTTTTCGGCATCATGGACTCCAGCGCTTGTGTTATGCAATCCAGTATGCGTTCGGTTATCTTACCCTCGAATGTGTGCGCTGCCTGCGCCAGATAGCGTGTGGCCTTTTTCGCATATTTTCGTATGTTATCCGATGTGGCATAACGATTGAACCATTGCGCGAAGTACTTCTGCACGATTTTCCGTATGCGATCGGTAGTGAATTGGTCGGGTTCCATGCGTTGGAGATATGCTTCGGATGCCAGTGATTTCGGACAAGTCACGCCGTCATCTTGTTGTGCGGTTTTGTCGATTATGTCATCTTTGACGACTTCGTGGAAGAGCTGTAGCGGCTTGGATTTCAAGCGCAGCGTACAAATTTCGCGCTCCAAGCACTGAGAAAAATATGAAATAACAAAATATTAAAATATGTATTTGAGTACTGAAAATTAAATGGGGTTTCCGACCACCCACCTCTATGGTTTGCTTTTGCTCTTTGTATATTTGCGTTAGTTTCTCCACATCTCGATCCAGATTCACTTTATGTGGTTGCATCCACTTCTCAAAGTTTTTCTCTTGTGATTTCAAAATCGAATACAAAAAGTTTTTCTCCTCGTGTAACACTGTCAGTATGTTCAACTTCTCCGTATTGAGTTTGGTCTCGCGTATCAATTCCTCCTCTAGATTCGCCAGTTCCAGCTAAACGATAAAAACTAGTTATCTTGCTTTCCTCTCGTAATCGTAGCTAACCTTTTTGCGTGCAATCTCCTTATCGATCAGTCTAAACTCTTCTTCAGCTGACGTCTCCAAATCGAATACATATCTACGTAAGACCTCCTCCTCCAGTTCATCCAAATTGATGATCATGCCGAATTTCTTAATCATCTCTTGCTTGATCCCACTTTCCAGTCGTGTTATTTCGCTGCGCATGAAACTTATGTCGGTATTCATGCGTCGTAAATGCACGACGTTGATACGATGGAGACGTCGTGTCTCTTGTGTTTCGTCATTTAGTTGGGCGACACGTTCTTTAAGCGCAATCAAGCGATTGGCATCGAAAAGTATGGCACGACTTAGATCGAGGTAGGTATCGTTGGATTTGAAATGTTGCAATTGGTCCATTGATAATATTACGGAGATTTTAATTTTATTCAATTCCTGTTGGCGCTTGCGCTGAGTAATGAGAATTTCATAACAAAAATCGTGTTAGAATAGCTAAGGAAAAATATATGTCTCCTCTCTTTATTTATCTCTCTCTCTCTCTCCATCTCTCTCTCCTCTATCTAATTTTCTCTCTCTCCTCTTTCTAACTTTTTCTCTCAACGTTCTCTCTCCTCTATCTAACTTTCTCTCTCATCTCTCTCTCCTCTATCTAACCTTCTCTTCCTTTCCTTCTTTATCATTTACGTTCTTTCTGTCTAACCCTCTCTATTTTTTTCCCACTCCTTCTCTCCTCGCTATCATGCTCTCTTTCTGACTCCCCACCTTCCCTCTCTCGCGAAAAGGAAACTTTCAAGTTCTTTCTCTCTTGTCCTACCTCTCTTTATCCCTCCTCCTTCTCTCTCTTTCATGCTCTCATTGTCTTTCGCTCATCTTCATTCTCGCTCTTTCTTACAATATTTTGTCTCTTTCTCTAAAACGACTCAAAGCTAATGAATTAACTTTTTTTCTGACCGTCTATTGCAATGATTTCCGTCTGTAGGCACTGAGTTTGCTTTTTTCCCTTATAAAGAAAAATACTCACCCGAAACACCAGCAAAGTTTCCTTCTCTTGCGCATAGACCTCTTCGTGGAACTTCATTTTCTTATGCAGCTCAGCTACATCCGCACGACGCTGATCAATACCCTTCTGTGTCTCCAGCATTACCCTTTCTAGAGCATGTCGCTCCGAGCGTAGCTGAAAAGCCAAATCGTATGTGCTACGTTCAAGTCCAGAAGGGCAGTGACTTTCGTCCAGCCGAATCGTCGTCATATCGGTTGAATCGATACTTTTAGCATCGGCGTCCTCGTCCTCACTGGACGACTCGGCGCTGGATGAAGACTCAGACGATTCTAAACAAAAAATTATTAATTGGCGTCATACAAACCCCCTAGGTTTCGTATAGCGAACCATCAGCGGTCCGATATTACAAGTATTGTCCACTTACCATCGTCCGCCTTCGGTGGTTTCGGCGGCCGCCAGCGCTTCTTAAATATACGCCGCAAGAAATCGAAAAACCTATGGCCCTTACAGGTGCTCATGAATTTCTGCTGCACCGTCAATATTTGCTCGTTCAGTTTGTCGGCAATCTTTTTGAAGTCTTCAATTTGGCGATTTTTCGAATTGATCACCGCTTGCATTTCATTGCGTGTCTTCATCGCCTCATCGGCATTGAACAACAATTGATTCTCGATCTCTTCGCTGTCACGTAAAATATTCAGCTCTTGATTTAAAGTGATCATGTAGCAGTGCATAAACTCAGCTTCGTAAAGAGCCTTACAACGTAAGGCAACCATTTCCAGCAGATCCTTGTCGAAATCCTTAACGCGATTCTTCACCTTCAACACTAAACCGCTTTGCTCATCGCTCAAGTCGATTAGCCATTGGTAGCGCACCACAGACACCCATGGCGCAAAACCCTCCTCGTTACGCTCGAAGAATTCCGGCTCCGTGAAACCTGGATAACTGTCGATTTCGCTCAGTATATCCTTTATGTCGGGCAACTCGTCCACTTCGAATGCATGCAATGACTTGTACAATGATTGTTCGATCTTATCGCGTACCGAAAGTTTCACCTCCTTCGAAGTAGCCTTCGGCTGTGGTAAGAGGTCATCAACTTTTTTCTCCAAATATAGTATATCCTCAATGTCAATGCCACAGCCGGGTTTACAATGCTCCTCCAGATTACGCTCTGGATATTCTTCATTCATATTGATTTCTCGAATGGGTATCAAATATTCGCGATTTGCTAACGGTAAATATTCATGTAAACGTTTCAAACGTTTGCGCGATTCTTCTATATACTCGTACAAGTACCATTTGCGTTTGCGCAATTGGAAGAGTTCTTTATTATAGTGATCCAAAGTGAGGTAATGTGCCTGTCTGGCATTCACCAGTTCAATGTATTTGTATGTTAGCGATTCGTTGGTACGCGGCTCATAGTCAAAACCAATTTTGAGCTTGTAGTCACCCAAATTTCTTTCGGCATCAGCGATTTTGCGATCATCTTCCGGATGATTTTTGTTCGGATCGGGTTTACAAAGTTCCATACGCTCCCAGGTGTAAATGCGTTCGACTTCGTACATTTGACGAGAGCGATAACGTCGCAACAAACGCAACATTTTCTTACTGAAGCGTGGTATGATCGTGTTGGGATCACGACCGAAAAAGAAATTCTCTACACCTGGCTCGAGCATGCTGGGTTCCTTCTCTTCCGCCACAATGGGTGCGATGGACCTACGAATAGTCGGAATTTTAATGTTATGGTGGGAAGTAAGCTTCTAGGGAGGTAGGTATTGTGAGTTGTATTAAAAGTGCTGATTGGTTCCAGTAAAAAGTGCAATGAAATTTTAAGTTTTTTAGCGGACACTAGAGATATAACCGAAACTATTAATCAGAACACTTCCTTGTTGTGGCAGTCCAGTTTTTGACCGAACCCCGGATACTAGAGATACAAACGAAGCTACTAAGTACACTTGCATCTTGCAGCAGTCCAGTTTTTGACGGGATCCCGTAGACGAGAGATATAACCGAGCCTATTAAGTACACTTTCTTCATGCAGCAGTCCAGTTTTTAACTAGATCCTAGACACTAGTGATATAACCGAAGCCATTAAATACAATTCCGTCTTGCAGCAGTCCAGTTTTTGACCGAACCCCGGATACTAGAGATACAAACGAACCTATTAAGTACACTTGCATCTTGCAGCAGTCCAGTTTTTGACCGGACCCCGGACACTACAGATAAAATCGAACCCATCTTCTTACAACAGGCCAGGTTCAAGTAAGGAGTTCTAGTTTTGGGTAGACATGGAAAGAGGTCTCTAGCAAAGCGAGCCCGAAAGGTGATAGATAGGCTTAGCTCTAAAAAAAAGATCCGTGCTTATTATAGATACGGTGCAAAAATTTTAAAATTACACGCTAAAAATTATCCTTACTCAGTTTGTGTTGGAACTATTGTTTCCTCCTCGCTTGGTAAGCATAAATTCAATTTTAAAAAGTTACAGTTATATGTGTAATAAAAGATCATCGAGTGTAAGATATGATATACACTCCCCCAATAGTGAATCTAAACTTACCTGCGCTTGGCCGCCTCGGCTCTTAAGCGTTCCTCGATCTCGTCTTTGATTTTTTGGAATTCTTCACCCAGTTTTTCCACGCGAAACGAAGACACCTTGATATCTTTGCTGAAATCAAATACGAGGACTTAAATATTGTAGTTAAAGACACTAAATCTCATATATTTTCTAGCCATCCACTTACCTGATGCCGCTCACAGTGATCGGCACATGATCCAAGTTCTTTAGAAAGTGATCGTACAATTTATTCTTGCCCACCTCGGCCACCTCGAGATCGTATGCCAAATCGTCGCGTACATCATCCAGCTCCGCCTGCAGTTCATCCCGAATTTGCTTGGTTATGCGTTCGTCGAGCAAAAGATTTTTATGCGGCAATATCAGCTCCTCTTCTAGTGTCAGCATATCGTCTTTAATATCATTGAATTTCACTTGTAATTCACCGATTTGTGCTAGCACTTTACGATCATGTGCGAGCGCTGCTTCCTCTTTGCGTTTGATCTCAGCGTAGATTTTCTCCTGCTCCAACGATGGAAACTCTGGATCGTCTATATCATCGGCGCGTAGGTCTTTAAGATGGGCGTATACGACCGCTTCCAACGGACCACCATGCACCACTTTCGGTCCATGCCAATTGTAGCAGAATATATTGCCATCGTGACCAACAGTGAATATGTAGTTTCCATCATAACTGGGTAATATGCGCGTTATAATACCGTTATACGAATCATGCATCGCAAAGAGACGATAATCGCGCAAATCGGTGAAATCATTGGATACTGTACGGTTTATGCGTAGTTTACCATTCACCAAACCGAAAATTAAGTAGTCCTCACTGAAAGTAAACGGTTATATGGTTAAGTGGAAAAATCGGAAAGGCAAGATCTGCGTAGTTTTAGTACCGTTAATTCAGAATCCTCAAAATGGTTCCTAAAAAAATTTATAATCGCAAGACCGGCAAACCCGATTGGGAAAAATGAAAGCTGCCTGCTGTTCTTTAAAATAAAAATTCTGTCTAAGATTAGGTTAGGTTGGGTTAGTCTGGTGGGCCAATAAGCCACGTATAGTCCAGTTTGGTCTTTTGCGATACCAGATGGAACTGGTACAAAGTCAAAGAGGAGTAGTCATCGTTTAGGATGCCTGCGTTCAAATCGAATTTTAACAGACTCTGCGGCCTCATTGTCGATACCTCCTCCAGTGCATAATACTGTGGGAACCCCAGATGCTTACAGCGTAGTTTTGGGACAAGTGCACAAGAGATGCTCTATTGTTTCCCTGGTGCCCTGCTCTAGACATTTCCTGCAGTCTTCTCGAACTGTCTAAAGCCCCAAATACTTACATGGTCAAGTAAGAGTGTATTTCGCAATCATCGCCGTCCGCAATCACAGTGCACTTATAAGGTTCCGCATAGCCAAAGATCAGCTCGTAAATGTAACCCGCATCATAGCCACCCATCGACACCCAAATGGTGCTGTCACGTGTATAACGCAGCCAAATCACTGGATTCGGCACAGCTGGTATGTGTAAAGGTTCTTCCTCTTCGTCGGGTTCCGAATCGGCTGCATAAATAAGCGGAACGGAACGAAGCAATAATAGTTAATATGAGTTGATATGGAACCTGCATAGTTAGTTACTCACCCAAGGCGGTCTCCAGATCAATCTGCAAACCCGGATTGGCGGCCTTCAATTTATCAATTTCCACTAATTTCCTTTGACGTTTCTTCTCTTTACGCTTCTTGATCTTTTCACGCTTTTGATCTCGCCTTATGCGACTCTTCACAGAGACAAAGCGTGTGGACTTCAATTTATGCGCATCGGTGATGTTGTAGGTGAGAAAGGTTTGTTCGTCTGTGACGCGTCCGGGAATTTGATATTCGTAGACCTCACCGCTCTTGCAACCCATCAAGACTGTCGAGAACTGTGGAGATATGTATATGATTAAAAGTACTGAAATCCTAGCTCAAGAAAAGCTTTTCGCCCACCTCATCGTTCTTCCAATTGAAGCAGTTGACCACAGCGTCGAGCACCACAAAACCCATCGGTTTCAAATACACCATATTATTTTCTTTATCCTTAATATTATAGACAAATATGGATTTGTCAGCGGAGGACACCACCAGACATGTGTGCCGTGGATTGATGGCCAACTTCGTTATCGGACCAATGTGCGCCTTAATCGCTCGCACGAAATGCAGTTCAATATGTTTTTCATTGCGCATATCTAACACCAGCTGTCGCAGTATGCCATCCTCGAAGCCGGCAACTAAATCCATACCAGTGCTGGAGACTTTCGTGGAGAACCAAATGAAATCACTGCCCGGTGAGATGAACTTCTTCTCCAACACCAAAGTGTTCGTTATGTAATTGAAGAGGAACATTTTGCCATCCTCACCGAGGGTCATAAGATGCGTGGAGACGGGACTCGCTTGTGCTGCGAGGACTTTACCGCCATGACAATTGTAGAGTTTTCTCGGTGTTTGAGGTACATCGTAGGTGTTTAGGTCGCAGAACCAAATGCCGCCGTTGCCGTCCTGTGGAATATAGTTATTATATGATTATGTCGAGACTTAATGTGGTTAATATATATAGAATGAGTCAAGCCACCCACACATCATTATTTTCTCAACCCAAATCGATGTTATATCGACAATCATTCTGTATTATATTTCACCCACACCCCGAACTCACCTGCGCATAGTAGCTAAAATCCTTTTTATCGAAAGGTTTAATCTTCTGCAGGCCACGAATTTCACAGTCCCCCACCTTGAATTCATAAATCGGTTCAATCTCCACAAAACGATCCTCATCCGGCGGATCAGCCAAATCGACGGTTTCCCAATACCAAATGCGCACATAACCATCCATACCGACAGTGGTCACTTCACCCTCGTCCATGGTGATACGCGTAATCGGTTTGGTATGACACGGTTTGCGTCCCTTACGCGTGATTTCGAACTTAATCAAACCGGCTTCCCACAGCAACATATTACCCCACTCACAACCCGAAATCACATTCTCATCGGGCAACATATAAATCGCACAAATGTCACTGAAGTCGGTCTTGCCGAAACGACCCAATTCACCCTTCAGCTTAAGTCCCGTAAAAGTGTTAGCCATCTTCCAGAATTTGATATGACTGAGACCGCAGGACGCCAACAGTATGGGATTGAAGTGCGAAAAGTGTACATGCAGTATATTATTTTGAAAAGATTTGGAGCGCAGGACCACCTCGCCGCTTTGCCAGCGCCAAATGGTGAGCATGAAATCGGGATAGCCGGCTTGCGACGCAAAGAGCTCGCCGGTCCTGTTGTACGAGCCGCAGGTGAAGCACGACTTGGCCGCATTCTCCAACTTCATGCGCACCGCATGCGAGGGATATTCGTATATGAAGATGGTCGGCCGTACGCCATTCTCGGCAACCGTGAAGAGATCGATGAAGTCGGGATGTTCGTTGCGCTGCAAGTTGAGTTTTACAGTTAGTGGCTTGCAGTTATTTATGTGTGTTGTTAATATACCGTTATAAAGCCAATTCCACCACCGAAGACGGTCTTACGAAATGTTACCCTGCGCGTGGCTATATCGAAGTAATGCAAGTAGTCACCGGACGCGAAAACCAGCGTATTTTCACCGAGCAGCACCAGGTTGAAGAAACGCTTGCAGTCGTAACCGAATGAATGACTGTTTTGGAAAAAAAATATTTTTTTTTTCTTATACTAATATTTTTTTCTTTGGCTGCAGCTTACTTCAAATCAATGATGTGCTCGCCAAATGTTGGCTCTTCCTTTTGCACGACCTCAGCTTCCGTTTCCTCCTCGTTTTCCTCTTGTTCGGACATATTTTTTTATATTTTTTTCACTTTTTCACAGCTAAAATTATTTTTGATTGCGTGCTCGTACAAAATATTTTCTTGTTATATTTTTTTCTTCAAAATAATTTGTGGCAATGACGAATGCTTGCGGCAGAGAAATGATATGAAACTCCGAACTGGTTCTGAAGGCACAGGAAAGTTTGTTTATGCGTTGCCAAGCATTTGTTGACTCGTGTATTTAAAGTTACAACTCTTGAGTGCTTAAATATGATTTTTTTATAATTATAATAATTATATTAATTAAAAATTAAATTACTTAGGTCTATAAGTTTTCAGTTTTTAAAGAATACGAGCATTTGCAATAATGAAGCTATTGTATTACGCGCCAAAAGCTGGCAGAGTTGCTTCGAGTTTGTTTGTGTGTGCGTGCGAGTTCATTGACAAACGGTACTTTTATTGCTATGAAAATATATTGCATATTTCTAGGCAGTCAACTTTTATAATTGGAAGTTGTGGAATAACTTCTTTGGCACTGCAATCGGAGGTCGGTCTTGGCCGAGACCTTTGTGAACTTGCTTAGGTCGTCAATGTTTGGGGAGGTCAATATCCGAGACTTTCCATGAGAATAAAATTTCACGTGGTGGGTCCAAAGTCCATTGACACAACCACAGCTGTAGAAAAAGTTAGACAGGCGCCCGCTTGCAGTCACACCTCCAGGTGAATAGACGCTGCAACCTTGTTGAGCCCCTGAACCGAAACAATCAAAGTTGTTCACGTTGCCCTGGGTATTCAACGCTGACACTGGGCTATGGATTGAGTATGAAGGCTCAAATCTGGCTGTGGTTGAATTCCCAGAGCAACTACCACATCCAATTTGATATTGTATGATGTTCTCTGGATGAACCAGAAGAGGTATATTTTTGATCAGCTACACCAGACCTATGGCGATAGGCGTTTGAGCTGATGTTCACAGACTCTCTCTCTCTCTTTCTCAAAAATCTTGAACCCGGAAGATATGGTGATCAAGCGAAAATACTCTTCAAGTGCATATTTCTGACGAACTTGGGAATGAATATAGGATTTAACTGCAGTGGCTGCAGGATAATGGTAATACTGATAAAATTACAGCAATTAAAATATAAAAAGTATTTATTAATAAATAATAATTAAAATAAATAACTGTATTCATATAATAATTGGATTACAGAATATTGTTATTGTTATTAAAATAATACTTATATGTATATGAAAATAAAAAATAAAAAATAAACACAAATAAATTAAAAGGAAAATTAATAAATAATAATAATAAAATAAATTAATAAATAATAATAATAAAATAAATTAAAAGAAGAATATAAGAAAAAATTTAAATTTAAAAAATATATATAAAAAAATTTTAAATTCAATAAAAAATACAAAAAAAAATTAATTTTAATTAAAAATAAAATAATAAAAATTTCTTTTAATAATAATTTCAAAAAGTTAAAACAGAAAAAAATGTATAAATAGTTTTAAAAAAAAGTAAAAAAAAAAAAAATATTTAAAATAAATCAAAAAAATCAAAATTTTAAATAAAAAAAATATAAAACAAATTAAAACTAAAAAATTCTAAAAATCAAAAAAATCAAAATTTTAAATAAAAAAATATAAAACAAATTAAAACTAAAAAATTCTAATTGAAAAAAAATATATAAAAGTAATATAAAAAAGATATAAAATAAATTGAAAATTAAAACAAAAATATTTAAAAAAAATTTAAATTAAATAAATTATATATAAAAAAAATAAAATTCAAGAACAAATACAAAAAAATGTAATTAAAAGCAAAAAATTCAAAGAAAAATATTAAAAAAAAAATTTAAACAGTAAAAAATTTATAAAAAGTTTTGAAAAAAATTATTTAAGATAAATCCAAAGAAAGTCTAACTTTTAAATAAAAAAATATATTAAAACATTAATATTAAAAAAGATATAAAAAATTTAAAATGAAAAGAAAAATTTATAGAAAAAATTTTGAATTAAGAAATAATACATAAAAAAATTTAAAATTCAAGAATATAACAAAAAAATTGTAATTAAAAGAAAATAATATTTATTTTTCAATTAAAAAAAAATTAGAAAATAAAAATTTAAACTTCAAGAAAAAATACAAAAAAAAATTTTTAATTCAAAGAATTAAATAATAAAAAAAATATAAAAAATATAAAAAAGATTATATAAAAAAATTATCAAATTAAAAAATAAAAATAAATATTAGTTAAGGAAACAAATAAAAAAATTTAAATTATTAAAAAAAGTTGAAAACAATTAAACTTAAAAAAATGGAAAAAATTCAATTATATTAAAAAGTTTAAAAATAATTAAAGGTATACCAACTTACAGATATAAATCCATTGTTTATAATTATTTGATAGTACAAACTTTTTAAATTTATTAGCGGCACAAGTTAGCGTATAATGGTAAAAAATAATATAGCCACTACAATAATTCAAACACTCATGCGCTGCTTATTACTTCAAAAACATTACTTCGGAGACTTGGAAAAAAAACACAAACAAACAAAAATCAAAACATCAGGTCCCTGAACGCGTCATCATCGTCATCCATAAATAATTCATCGATATTCTCCAATTCCTTGCTCAAGTCCAACTTCTTCACTGCATCGTCAACACCGTCGGGTGGTGGTTTACTGTGTACAGTATTAGCCGTCGCACTTGCATTAGGTGGATCAACCTTTTTCATCGGCGAAAAGTAATTTTCGATTTTATGTGACTACAAAAAAATATCATAATTAAATATTTTATATATGTATAAAAAAAATGTAATCACCCCTGTAGGCGCTGCGGTGTGCGTGGCATCCTGCAAGTTCTCACAGAATAGACCAGCACGGTTCAAAACATCCTGCTTGTTTTTCAACATGTTCCATATGGCATCATCAGCTGTTTTCGGTGCCATTAAGTAACGGCATATGATCGCTTTATTCTGGCCGATGCGATGAGCGCGACTCTCCGCCTGCGCCAAGGTCTACAGGATAATAGAGAAATATAATTTATTTTATTTTTTTTGTGTTTGTTTAGCATACACTTGGATTCCAGTCCAATTCGGCGAAAATAATCATTTCGGCTGCGGTTAGTGTAATACCTGCATTGCAGGCGCGCAATGAGAGCACAGCAACTTGGCATGATGATTTCGTTTGAAATTTTTCTATATATTCCTATAAGGTAAACATATCGTATAATGCACAGATGTAATGATGTAATATTTTTTAAAATCCTTTTGAGAAAATTTACCCCGCGCGCGTCATTTTTGGTAGAGCCATCAATGCGTATAAAATTCACATTTAATTTGCACAAGCAATCGCTTATGGCGTCGAGCATGACGCGATGATGTGCAAATACAATGAATTTTATTTTTTCTTTCACCAAGTTTTTTAAGTAAGCGCTAGAAGTGCACAAGTGTTAAAATTCTAAAATATTTTTACATGTTTCCTTGTGTTAATTACCAAACAGCACGCGCTTTAACTTCAGCCGTTGTTGAATAGAACCTTAGCAATATATCTTCGCGTTCACGGCCTTTGCTTGTAGAGAAATCTCGGCTAAGCGTTTCCAAGTTTTGCTTCGATTCCGCATTGCTCGACAAAAGCGCTGGGTCCAGCAGCACGGTTTCGCTGCAAAAGCGCAATAACAAATTGAAATTAAATATTATATTAAATACGACTAATTTTCAAAAATTTCACATTGATTACCGATTCTTTTCGGCCAGTTGTGGCAGCACTGCCTCCTTTGTGCGTCTTATCATAAATTTTTCCTTTAGCACAACATTTAGCTCTTCCAGATTCGACTGACCAGTCGCATCCCAGCCAAAATGCGTTTGCTTGCCATCACAGTAACGAGTAGCTATTGGAAGAGCACATACAACAATTAGCAACAATTCTAATTTCTACAAGTCCAACATTACATACTATATTCCTTAAATGTCATAAATTTGCGATCGATGAGATGAATTTGTGTGAATAACTCTAAGGGCCGCGATAGGGCCGGTGTGCCCGAAAGCAATATCACATGTCGTGCTTTTTGTGTTAAACGTTCCGCAGCCATGGAGCATTTAGTTTTGGCATTTTTCAAAGTGTGCGATTCATCGAATATTACAAAACCAAATTTATGCTCCAATAACCGATCAACATGCTTATCCATCATATTGTAACTGGTGATAAGCACTTTTGCATCATGGAAATATTGCTGATTATTTAGCAACGTTTGTATGTAGTGGACATGTATACTGGGTAGCAGTTCGCGCACGTGATTGACCCAGGACTCTCTATGAGAGGAAAATTTATAATTTGGCGTTAGTTATAATTTAGCAAATTTTACCGAACGGAAGCAGTGGTACAAATTAACAGTGGCCACGATTCCTTGTAAAAGTCTGCTACAGCAAGCGCTTGATACGTTTTGCCAAGACCCATTTCATCACAGATCATAAGACGACCGTGATGTGCAATAGCAAAACTGTAACAAAATAACAAAACTACAAACTCTTTAACGTTAAGCGTAAAATACGTACCAAACTCCTTCTTGTTGGAAAGGTAATAGTTTCTGTGCTAATTTTGGTTCGATCGAGGATAAGCAGGAGTGTTCGATTTCCACAGGCGGTGTGCGGCATACTGAAATAACACTCTTTGGTATTGTGCCAATGCTTACGTCTGGCTTCATACCGCCGACGCGTTCTTGCAATAGCTCATAATCTTGTAAACCGAAACTCCAAGTACACTTTAAGTTATCTGTAATGAGGGTAAAATATACTAAACAATTATATAGCATACCATAATGCATACAAACCATATGATCTTGATGGTATAGTTTTGAAAACATCAATAAGTTTGGCATGGAAACATGAAGGCTGTGCCACAAAGCGTGTATTACTGATCATATATACCTTACAGCTAACTTGGACAACAAAAACAGGCGCTAGATTTTGTTGATTCGCATTACTAGCACTTTGAGTTGCAGCAGCATTTTGCTTGTTGTGAAATGGGCTTCGTGGGTAAGGTTGTGCTGAATTGCGTGCATTGTTAACATACTTTCCAATATTACTACGCTTTAAATCATTTAGAAAATTTATGGCTGCAGCGCTGGGCTTAGCGCTCGAATTTTGCTGTAGTTTTGCATTTGCATCACTTTGTGTTTGTGTGTGATTTTGCTGCTTAAAAAAGCTAGTTGTTGATATGGCACCTGTAGCTGTGCGTTGCTGTTGCACTTGAGATGTTATCTTTGTTGCAGTTGATGAGGCGTTGGCCAAACGTTGCTTTTTAGCTGCTAACTTCTCTAATGCAATACGACGCTTTTCTGCAATTTCGGCGGCGGTACAAACAGACATACTGATCCAATTGTATATTTCTTTCCAATTATCAAAACATAAATAAATAGATTAAAGACTGAGTAGAATATAAATGAAGAGCGCGAATAAACTTATCGAAGTATTCAAATTACAGCTGTTTCAGTTTAACGTCCCTGTTTCGAACACGATGAATTAATGAATGCCTTGGCGAGATATTTTTAATAGATAAAATATATATACATATATAATATATATTTTCAATTTATCAAATTTTAAAGATATTCTCAAAAACAATATAGAAGTATGGTTTTTAAGCAAATAGAATGTATCTCGAATCAAAAAGTTTATAGTTCTCTATACATACTTCAATGTACATCTCTGGTGGTTGGCTGCTGACCTTAAATACAAATCAGAGAGTCCCAGAATCAATTTTTTCAATCTGACTTGTTGAACATAACTCATTCTCAGAAATTGTAACCAGACTCTTTAACAGTATAATATGTACAGATTTATCCATTATTTAAAAAATATAGCATTAAAAATTTTAAGAAAGAAACATTATTTTCAATTCATTTCACCTGTATCACCCTTTCTAGCGTCAGCTGTTTTTTGATGTGTATGCATAATCAAAATAAAAGAAAGAAAAAATAACAAAATTAAGAATACGCATTTAATACAATGAAGTTACTGTGAAAAATCTTTGAAATATTACTCTAAAACACGAAACATACTAAATTTTTGTTTTTCGTGTGCTAGCCAACACGGAACTTCAAAATGTGCAGCCTAGAGGGAGAGGAGAAACATTTGGCCTCAATGGCATTAGCAGTCTCCTATGGCAATGCACAGGTGTCATTCTTCGACATAAGTTGGCAAGATGTGCTGATACCTATGGTTGCGGAATTTCTTACACTCAAGGACCTATTTAATTTGCGTTGCTGTTCGAAAACTGCCAAACGCTTCGCTGAAGCTGCATTTGAACGGCGCAAAGACATTAACTTGGCTGGTAATAATAGCCATAATGTTGAGTTAGCATTCGCCGTGCTCGGCAAATGCTGTCGTCGTGTAGAGAACTTGCACTTAGCACGTTGCCATTGGTTAACAGATGAGTACTTATTACCGTTATTAGCTGAAAACCGACGTTTGCGCGTAGTCAACTTGAATGAATGTGTGAATATAACGCCACTGGCTTTGCAGCCGATCATTATAGAATGCAAGGAGTTGCGCATTTTGAAACTCTCTAAATGCCAGTGGTTAACAACGGGCGCTGTAGATGCGCTGACTTTACACCATAGTAATTTGGTGGAATTCGACATTTCATATTGTACAGCAATTGGAGAGCGTTGTTTAATAATATTTTTTAGGAAGTTAAACAAATTAAATGTATTATCATTAGCCAATACACCCAGCGTGACGGATCAGGTGTTGATACAGATTGCCAACTACTGCCGCAGTTTGGAGCATATTAATTTAGTGGGATGCGCTGCCATTTCCGATTATGGCATACAGTAAGTATTGCGTGTTGTAGTTGTAACGTTCGAAAAAAGTTACATTGTTGTCCTTCCAATAGCTCTATCCTATAAGATTTTAGTGACGCGTGCATTATATATTTCAATCTTCTCTTTTTTTTTGTCTAATTACAGTGCAATCGCAACGTATTGCACTCAGCTACGTTCACTACTCGTGCAACGTTGTCCGCGTGTAACGGAGCGTTCTTTAGCACCGCTACGCAAACGCGCGCACATCGATCGACAAAGTCAATTAGACATGTATCTGAACGATTTCTATCCCAGTGATTTTCTTATTTATTAAGCTTCCAAAACAAAAGCAATTAGTGAGACAACTAAGACAGCGGAGTTTATTTCTACTCTGCTTTTCGTTTATTTGCAGCGCTCTAACAACAAAGTGTCAGCAACTCCAATCGTTGATGGTGCATCGATGTCCGAATGTGACTGAACGAGTATTGGCGCCTCTACGTGGTCGTCTCTTCATTGATCGACCGCAACTGGGCTATAACATACCGGCATTGCAGGGGCATATTAATTGCCTTTACTTGCAGGTTTAACCTAAATGATTAATTTATTACTAAATTATTTATATATAAATGTGGGTGATTCTCTTTACAAAACAATTTAAGCTAGCTTTAATTGTATTAGTTTATTTACAATACCGATCAATATAATTAAATACTATTAAAAAAATAGTTGTGCTTATGTTTTAATTCACAATAGTTTCTCGATACACTCACGATATGATTGGACTATTTGACTTAAAAAATTATGTACACTTTAATATTGATAGTCAAAATTATTGCAATGTAAAAAAAAAAGAAACAAGCAGTGACAATAGAAAGGCATATGCATATTATAAAATATATGCAAAATATATAAATTTTTTTGTTAAAAATTAATTGCAAAATATTTCAGCACGAATAGTCATATAGTTGTCCAATCATTGCTCACTTTGTATAAAAATCATTCCCGCTTAATGTATAGTTTTTTGTAAAAGAAATGCTCCTTATTGTGCTTCTATAAGCGGCGAGGTAACGGACGTTGAATTTTCATCACTGTTAAGTTTTGACGACGCCGACTTGTTGTTGCTAACAAATCGATCATCTGTACTTTCCACTTGCCACTGTGCATGTAATTGTTTCAGACGATTGTAAGCGCGCATTGATATATTCAAACTGGGCATAACTGCTGATAGACCAGGCTCATTCATGAACGAAAGCCCACACAGACCGAAATAAGTATGAAAAGGATCTGTTGTGGATTGTGGCCATTTTGAAAAACCACCGACAATGCTGTCTTGTGTCTCCATAATGTAAGCACGATTCTCTTCGTAATCTATTAACTCAAAGGCACCCAATATGCGTAGCGCTGCACCTATCCAAAATGAATAGCATGTGTCTACTGCTTTATTTGGACGACCTTGGAAACCATTCACCTGTAATTATTTCATTTTATAAAAATACAACATCTGTATTTACGTATCTAAGGAAAAAACTTTACCTGTCTGAAAATCAACCAACGTTTTATGTTTTCTATCGTTGCTACATCCAATCGATGTAATTGGCCACTCAGCTCAAGCGCAGCCAAAGCACAAAATGTTGTACCACCGTGCGCTTCACCCTCTAAATACTGACTGAAGCCGTTATCATAACGCTGCAAAAGGTGCATAAATGTTAGTGTAAAATTCGACTCTTTGCCACCAATAATTGTCTTACTATACAGCTGGTTATGAACTCAAACATTTTCTCCTTATCCACATTGCCCCAATAGTCGAGCATATGACATATGGCAGCGGCACAAAAAACGAAGCGCATATCGTTTTCACTGCCGTCGACGCAAGCGCTGAAACTACCATCTGGACGCTGTACCGCGGCGACACCTGAAACAGTAGTGTATTTACATGATGTTTTATTGGAATTAGTTGCGTGTATAAGAACTTACCATCGACAATGCTTTTTCGGTCTATGCGACTCAAATCATCACCAAGCGTAGCTAATATGCCAATACCGGTATATGTCATCGCAAGGTGTCCCCACTGATAGTTTTTGGCATTGGCCTGTAATTGCTCGTCATCGGAAATGATATTCACGCAACGTGAACCCTGAAATTACGAATTTGAAATTACGTGAATTTAAAAAGATAAAATAATTATGTTTATAGTAATTTCTCCGATGATTGCTGTTGGCAATTTTTACAACACAATTAATTGATTGGCAATTTTTACAACACAATTAATTGATTGAAATACGATGTTTAACAAACTGTTTTTTACTGAATTGATAAGGAATATGATTACAGTAAAGGAAAGATAAGAAAAGTACACTTTTGGTTTCTTTTTTACAATTCTCTTAAGTAATTACAAACATACTTATGATTGTTGTAAATTATAATTATAAATTAAAAAATATACAAAATGTATTTGCGTAGTCTCTAAACAAATTATGACGGTTGACCTGATATTAATTCTAAATCCAAGCAAACTTAAAACATATAACCCAAATAAATTAGGAACCGTGGCTGTTGTTGTTGGAAAAATGCTGTGTAAACAAAGCACAGCGCTGTTAGCACAAAACAAACACAAACTACACGTACCTATAGATAACGTGCTGCGAGAAAATATGTACATATAAACATACGCATTTATGTATATTTGCAATCCCGCTCACCTGCCAGTCACTTTTGATTAATGACTATGCGCAATCGTAATATATTTACGTGTTTACCTGAAAGCCGCTGCAGTTTGGCTGTTTTTCCGGATTTGAAGTCACAAGGCCACCGTAAATCCATTCAATGACATCCTTTTGCATTTCTTTTGTAAGTAGTGGTAGCGAATTAAGTACATCCAATCCGCATACTGCGAAGAATGCAATGGTGCCTCTGGTGGAGTCGTGTGAAGCTAGACGGGCTGGCAATAAATTCAAAAATCTAACGAAAAATTTTGCATGTTTTTTTAACAAAGCCGGTTCCTGCTTAACTCCCTCTATATTCAATGCATCGTGGGACATTTTCTTTCACTTATTATCGCTAAATAGTTATTGGAACGTGTTGCAATTAAATACTGGTTTACTGCTTGCTTTGCAGTAAATATTTCCACTGAAAGTCGTGCTCTTATGTACGTTATTTATGTGTTTATGACTAATATCAAGTCAGCATAACCGTGAATTTATTATTCATTTATTGATAATCGCTTGTCGACGAGCAATGAGTAGTAATCTTCTACAACCAACGAACGTTTGTAGTTTGTTTTCTTTCGCAAATTCCACTTTACTTGCAGTTCGGCTGCTAATGAATAAGAAAATAAATTAACTTTTTGGTTTATATGCTTTTTATAGCTATTCTGTGTCGTTTTATATTTGTTTATAAATTTCTTGTTGACTAGTCGGTAAAAAATGCACATATAAAATTATCAATTCGTTTTACTGGATAGAATGGAGCGAATTGTGCTATGCAGTGAAGAACAGCTGATCAGTGCAGAGTTGCATTGTGAGAAAACTATGAGTAATGAAAAATAAATACATAACAAATGTTACTAAATTTGCTGATAACTTTTGGAAGAATGTTCATTGAGTATATAAATTTATTAATGTATTAAATGCTTCTTAAATATCAGTTAACTTTTAAAGCAATGCTCTTTGAGTATATAAACTAGTAATTTTTTTAATTTTAAATAAATATATCAATGAATTTTCACAAAAATTAAATACTTTCTACACTGAAAAAAATTAGCTTTTCAGCAATTTTCATTATTGCTTCGTTTTCGAACGCATTATGTAAACTGTCAGTGGTCAGCTGTTTTATAACATTCCTTTGAATTACATTCACGCGATTCCCTTTACGTTTTGGTTGATTTTATAATAATAAGTTCTGTAAAAGATGAGGCTAACCCAGTTTTTGGCCACTAAACTAAAAAACTTCTCAAATTTTCCAAAGGAATACATTGAGAGAAGTAAAAAGCAGGTTAGTTTGTGTAATGTCATAGACGTGGCTAAACAGCATAATTACAATTCTTATACATAATTTGTCTTATCCATTATGCTATTTATACATTTTAAATTAAAGGTCTATTGGAAAACACCATCTGGTCTGCCAAATTACACACAACGCACGGTAGAGCGTAAGCGTTTTCGATATACAACGAATAGGCCATGGACAGGGCAGTTCAGACAGCAAAATATGCCCGGTACTATACGCAAAAAGGTCTTTCTGAATCCAGTGGGTAAGTAAAACTTGAAGCTCCAAGCAGTTGATGCAAATAGTAGTTTAACTATTCCTTTTTTTTTTATAGATGAATGGGGTTTCTTCCGTGGTGATCGTGTTGAAGTGCTTGTCGGCAAAGATAAGGGTAAACAAGGAATTGTTACACAGGTTATACCCGAACGTAATTGGGTGATGGTGGAAGGTCTAAACTGGCATTATCGTACAGTGGGCGCTGAAGAAGGTTTTCCAGGCATATTAATCAAATCTGAATCGCCTTTAGATGTGAGTTTTTTCATAAGAAATCTTACGTTCCTAATAATAACGTTACATGTTATTTATTAGGTTACTAAAGATGTGCGATTAGTCGATCCCTCGGATTTGCAAGGCACAGAATTCGAATGGCGTTATACTGAAGAGGGTGAGAAGGTACGTGTATCCGCGCGCACTGGCCGCCTTATACCCATACCAGAAACGAACAATCAAACACACGATTATAAAACGCCCGGCGCATATATTGAACGCGAAAAGGATACAGCCGGTATTAAACCAGAAGAATGAAAAACTGTAAAGCGTTTTAAAAATTCTGTTTTTTTTGTTGTATTTTTATAGCCGCTGTTGTATCCGAAATAACTTTCCAACCTAAATTGTCCACATTTGAAATGGATATTATGGAAGAGATGGGCATTGAGGAAGAACGTATCCCAAAGAAGACCTACTGGTATTAAGTTTAACTACGTTTTTTAAGCAATGCTTTAATTTGTTAACAAATAAAAACTATAAATATACATATGTTATGAAAAAGTGTTCTTACAACTACTGAAACAAATTGCGTTGGGCAAGCGTTTACTGCTATTTTCGAGCAGCGGTGAAAACCTCCTCGCGATGATCCCTTAATGTTTTAGCCAAATGACGCACCGTTTCCTCGGCCTTATCGAAATCATGCCGCAAAGTTTTGTTGAACATTTCATACAACCACGTCGAAGCCTTGGACGCATTACTCTCAAAGGAGATAAATACTTTACTTGTATGCTGATATCTGCGACGAAAATTTATGAATTATTGTTGATTTTATTAAATTTAATTTGTGACATTACTCACCTTGCCAGATTCGCTATATCTGTAATCATGTAGGTGTTGCAATGCTTAACTGCCAGCAGCTGGCGATTGCTTATGTGCTTGATTTCCACATGTGGCAGCGCCAATTGCGCACACTCCACCGATATCAAAGCGGCCTGCAGTGCCGCACGGCATTCCAAAGCAAGTTGAATTTTGTGTTTCGGATCACTTGAAAGTAAAAATGGAACCTATATATTCGAAAAACCACATTTTTTAAATAAATCTTACATTGCTTTAGCCAACTGTTGCCACTGCTGCAAAGCCTGTGTGGCCGAAGTGGCACTGGTGCGCAACAAAGTGCCGCATATACGCCATTGCTCCAAGGCGCTGCCTAATTTATCGCGCACATCACGCGCCGCCTCCAGCTGCGAGTCAAGGCTCTCCTCCAGTCGTGTCATGTACGTGCCGCCACTGATAAAGGCTGCAAGGCGTATAAAGCTTGGTGTAGTTGTTGTATTGAAATTTTTTTTAACAGCTTACCTATAATGCCGTCGTGATGCACATATAGTTCATTTAATTCGTTGTAGCTTTCCGTTAACGTTTTCAGTCGCACCTTTGTGTGTTCCAGTATTTCGGTATAGTAACGGATGGACGTTAGATAAAGCGCAGATTCACTGAGGCTCGCAAAGAAATCCTCATGTGTGGAAGCCTTATTTACATCGCCAACAACACCCAAATTTATGGCCAGCTGGCAAAATATATACTAGGTAATGAATTTTTGAAGTATTTATGTTACTATTTCACTTTTTTCTCTACATTTTCGTTATAATATTTCATAATTTGTTTTATGTCTTGAAAGTCATTACATTTGTCTAGTCATGCATGTAAAAATTTTCCCATACAACACTTTTGCGCATAGTATTTAGTAATATATCCCCTTTACTCGCCCTAAAATAAACGTAACTTATACCTATAATTTCTTAAAGTGTCCAAGTAAGTTAATCACTGTTGGCATTTAGTTGTAATAAACAAGTTTGACAGGGCGTATGAGTAACGAAGTACAATTCAGACAATACTGTACAAAATATTAGCAACAACATTGATTTCTATAAAACGAAAATGGAATCACTATTAGATGCGAGTATACTGTACACATAATTATCTCACAGAATGGATAGAGCACTTGAAGTCCTGTAACCTTTCCACCGGTGTGAGTAAGCTTTGGACTACTGTCAAGGCATTTTATAATTCGAAGATACATGTTGACCGAGTTGAAATTCAATTCAATGACCATACCTCTTCGGACTCGAAGAAGTGCGCGAGCTATTTTAGCCGGCAATTTATACTGCCGCCTTCGGTAGACAAAACCAAACGATGTGTTACCCGATGGCTGCGGCAAATGCGTCAGGAACAAGACAAAATCCGTTGACCCTGATGGAATCAACATGCTGGTGCTAAAGCATCTAGGCCCGACGGGAGTAGGTTACCTTACCAAGGTCCTCAACCTTTTGCTGACCACTCTTCAAATACCCAATGTGTGGAAAATCGGAATAGTGGCCCCACTACTGAAAACTGGGAAACCCGCCAACAGAGGGGAGTCCTATCGCCCAATCCTTTCTCCTCACCTGACCCTAGCATACCACCAGCATGTCTTCCGAAGAGTACACAAACGCCCAGATAGTTCGAGGCCTTAACCCTGCGAGAGAACGATCATCGAAGCGTTGGACTTGTCAAAAGCCTTTGACACAGTCAATCACACATCGCTACTTGAGGACATCGATAAAACTACGCTCCATCCAGTACTGAAAAGGTGGACCATAAACTACCTACTATTTCGAGGTAAAAACTCAAAACTCAGAAGACTTGAACAAGGGGTTCCGCAGGGTGGTGTCCTCTCCCCGCTATTTCGACTGCCAATAATCCTCAAATTTTAAATGTGACTTTTGACAGTCTGTGCACCTTCACTTCTCATACGACAACGATTATCGCCAAAGTACACAGCCGCAACAAAATCGTCCAACCGCTAGCCGGCAGCACGTTTCCCCCTGACAAAGAAACGTTGTTGGCAACTTAGAAGGCAAAAGGCCGACCGATTCTTAACTACGCCTTACCAATAAGGTCGCCTCGATGCAGTGAAACGAAGTCGAGGAAGATCCAAACTACGACAGGAAGCCTTTTGATGTTTCCTATCGAGCACCTGCATAGTGAGATCCGTATGCTCCCAGTTAAGGAGCATAATGAACTCCTTTTTTAAGCACTTTCTACTGAAGTGCTTTCGCAGAAATCAATGACCTACCAATTTTTCGGTCGGATCAAAATTCGAATTTGCTAGGCAAAAAATGACTAAAATTTTGGGTAGATTTTTTTTTTACAACACTGTACGTCCGGTTGTTGGTCATTTACCCCAAACTCCGCAAATGTTAATAATTAGCCCCCTCGTTAGGACAACAACAACAGCAAACAAGTAAACCGATTTTCGAGAAATTACCTAATATTACAATTCATGGACAAGTAATTCAAAACAAGCAAAGATAACAACAACTAACGCCTACAATTAATCAAATTACTACAGGAAGGAAGTACGAACGCGCTCCAAATGAGTCGCCACTTTGCACGTGTACACATGCAAACGACGCCGGGGGGTTAAACTACGAGGTGGTGGCTGAAGCTCATTTGGCCACACGAGAACATACTTAAATATACAAGTATATTGATGTATTTTCGTTATTATGTCTGTACATATACCCGCATATTGAACCACAGAGGAGTTACAGAGGAGGCGTGTTTACAACTAAAGCGGTGAAAGGCTTTATGAGCTTTTAAGGGTTTGTTTAGCAAAGGCTTTATGAGCTTTTAAGGGTTTGTTTAGCAAAGGTCTGGATGGAAAAGTATTTAGTGGTTTAAATACAGTTTTGTCAAAGAAATTACTTTTCATGACGTTATCTTGGGATACTGAATACTAAATCCTTCCAGTTGGCGAGCTTACCGTCCAACATTGGCTGGAAATTCAAGTACGTGGTCAGTGCCGAAGATTTTCTTTATTTAATCCCGAATACTAGTATTTGCGTGGCGCATAGTTTTCAACGAAGGACGTGAAGTTATCGAAAAGTTGCCTCAATTGAGTCCACCCACCTCTGTTAATGTCAGTAACATCGAAAAAGTTAAAGAAATGATGCGTCAATGTCGTCCCTTTGATATCAGGGAGGTCACAGAGGATCTCAATATCTCTTATGGATCGGCACAGCACATTTTGGCTAATGTTTTGTGCATGAAGCGGGTCAATACAAGACTCACACTGATCTGAAGCTTTGGAAAAACGACACCGAGTAGAGGGCGCAAAGGTTCACAATGAGGTCGTTCCAGAGGGTCAAACGGTCAATATGGAATACTCTTCTTCTTTAATGGCGAAGACAGCGCTATATATGCACTATGGGGTTATAGCCGAGTTAACAACAACGCGTGAGTCGTGTCTTCCTTTCGCAATTTGGCGCCATTCGAGATACCAAGTGCAACCAGGTCCCTCTTCATCTGATCTCTCCAACGGATTGAAGATCTTTCTCTTCTACTCCTTCCCCCCGGTGCTGCGTCAAATACTTTCAGAGCTGGATTGGTTTCATCCATACGGACGACATGACCTAGTCAGCGTAACCGATTGAGAGAGGACTGTACTTCTCAATTGCCTACTCAGTCCGAAGTTATTCTGCTTCGGATTTCGAGGCTAAACCTCTCTCTTCATTCCTTCCGACGAAAGAAGTTCTAGTTTCATATTGAGAAAGAAATCAAAGAAAAAAGAAGCTTTTGCTTAAAGAACTTTTCGGAATAGCAGTTGCCATACTGACCGGAAAAATAGTGGCTTGCTATTAAAACCCCGAAAACCCCCGATCCCCCTTTTCACACAAAAACCTTCTGGAATCGTCATAATCCACACTAAAACCCTCCCGCAATACTTCGGTACTACTCTACCAGTTCAGTAACCCCCCAGAATATGTAATTGGGTGTTTTAAGTGACAGTTTGGTATTTGTGTTTACAACTCACATTAGCCAAATCTTGGGTGGGTGTATTGGCCACAATGCTGTTATTAGCTTGTCGTGCCGCACCGCCTACGCCATTTGTTGTGGCGCCATTTCCGCGTAGTAATGCACCTCTGTTTGCCTTTGATGTCGCTGTTGTGGCTGCAGTAACGCTCAGCGGTTGCAAGGGCGGTTGGTGAATAGGCGGCGGTGTTGTTGCATCGATCTCATTCAACGTCAATATTTCACTATTCATTTGCTGTCTGTATTGGTGTTGTTGTGGTTGTTGCTGCTGCTGTTGCAATGCGCCGTTATTTTGTGGGTTCAAGGCCATATCTACGGTGTCAACACCGAGCAAAGAATCGCGTTGCGACTGCAAGTGCTCCACCCAAGCTTCGGCGGTGGCCATACGCGGGCCCGGACAAGTGGCTTCGAGCTTGCTGATGCGTTCGTCCAAACGCACAAATTCCTCGATGACGGCAGCGGGATCCTATATGCGGAATGAGATGGGAAAATCTGGGTTTTTCGGAAACTTTAGTTGCCTCGCGCTCGATATTTACCATGTCGCCTTGCTGCCAACGCTCCAGGCTCTGTATGGGCTCTTCAATTACGCTGTTCGTGTCCATCGATGAACCACATCCCATCATTTGTGCGACGATATTAGGGGAAAATGCATATTTGCACTTAAGGCTTGTCGCAAGTAAACATTAGAAAATACGATTTTTTTAACTGAAAATTTGCAATTCCGTTTAGTCTTTATTTAGTTAGAGTCTCTAAATTAATTGCTGCACATAAATTTGTATATGTCCTCGTGTATGTATGTATGCATGCACTGTGTTCTATTTTTTATAAATTATATCTAATTTTCCATCTTTGCAATTAGTGCATTTTACGGTTTTCCACACGCTATTCCGCCGTTGTTCGATTCACTTGTCACTCGCGACACCGTCAATTTCTGAATGAAATTCATTTGCATGCTTGGCTACTGGTTCACCCACCAAATGTTGAATAGTTCGTTGAGCCTTTGTCTAATCCGTCAATGCTTCAATTTTTTTGTATTTACTTACAATTACAAAAACAAGAAAACAAATGTATGTGCAGCTGGTTGACATACAGATATGAAAATAAGTACAAACTATTTATCCTGGCGGAAATTTTCCCATATTCCGCTACAACTAGCCCGGTGGGAAAATTCGGTTAGTTTAGGTATTCGTGAGACCACTTGTACTGCTAGTTACGCTTATCCGTGGTGATGCCCAGAACTCTTATGTACGGATCAAAGTATTTAAAAGACCTCCGTATATCTAGTGTAGCCAAGTCTTTCCAACGGAGTGGGGGTATTCCTCTTTCTCTGCTTCCCTCGGCGGATATTCGCGGTTGCCTATGCACAAAACACCGTAGGTCTTCCGAATCTTTCTCTAGAAAACTCGTAAATCAGAATAATCAGATGTTGTCATCGTCCAAGCCTCTGTACCATAAAGCAGGGCGGGAATAATGAGTGACTTATAGAGTTTGGTCTTTGTTTGTCGAGAGAGGACTTTGCATCTTAATTGCCTACTTAGTCCAAAGAAGCACCTGTTGGCAAGAGATGTTCTGCGTTGGATTTCGAGGCTAACATTGTTGTTGGTGTTGATGCTGGTTCCAAGATAGACGAAATTATCTACGACTTCGAAGTTATGACGGTAAACAGTAACGTGGGAGCCAAGTCGCGAGTAGAACGACTGTTTGTTTGATGACAGGAGATTTTCGTCTTGCCCTCGTTCACTACCATTTACTACGCGTCTTTATCCATTCTGGAGAAAGCTAAGTTAACTGGGCGGTTGTTGAAGTTGTTGTTGTCTCTCATTCGAGGCTGTTTTCTTCTTTTAATTGTTAGTTTTTAACGTGGCTGGTCTCAAACCCAGCGCACGCCTTCTCGCTTTAGGTCGCCTTCATACGCATGTTGTTTTGGCTACCTAAAGGATACTTGGTCTAAGACCAGAAGTCATGAGCTGCTTGAGCCATATGTAAAATAATCGTTATCACTTCTAAGTGAATGCGCTCAAAGAACTTTCCTCATTTGCATGGACTTCTACACATAGCTCCATTCTCTCTACCCCCTATGTATTCTTAAAATTTAAGTCTATGTATTTACTGTTCTTCCCATAGTTAAGTTCGGAAACCTAAGAGATACTATATCTGGTATTAATCCCGAAAGAAAGCTTCAGTGATGCTTCTAAGAGCCTTTCGCAAGGTTAATTAATGTTGGGATATGGAAATTTCGGGCTGGATTTCAATAGAAGGAAAATTTTAGCGTAATAATCTTAATTTTAGCAACATAATTCATGGAGCACTGCTAGATATTTTTAAAAATTCTTTGGAACCTGATAATTAATGTTGGGTATATTATCGAGTTAAGACCAACCTCTCGGAAGTTTTTCTTTTCGCGGATACTTACAGCAGCAGAGAGTGATTTTATGATATATACAGAGAAAGAAGCAAGCAGAAAAAATTTTCTACAGGGTATTATTAAGATGACTGCTTGATTGTCTGTAGTACTTTAAGTACAGTAGAAGTAATATTCCAAGAAAAAGTGAAAGAATATATGTGATGTTTTACAGTTACATATTTTCAAATAGACTAATAAGACCTTTTAATAATGTTATGTAGTTATTGTGGTTTCCCAAAAGGAAATTATTTTTGGTTGGTACGTGGTATGACAGTTATATGGTATATTGATTGGATCTGCACTATATTTTCAAATAAAAGAGGTTTTCCATGCAGAGACTTGGTTTTGAGCGATTAGTTTGTATGGCAGCTATATGCTACAGTGCTTCGATATCTGCGGTTCCAAAAAGTAAGCAGAATCTGAGGGTAGAAAAGACACCTGCAAAATTTTAGATCGACGAAGTACTTTCCGTATTTATAGACAGACAGTCAGACGGGCAAGGCATCGACTGAGCTCATCACGCTGATGATTTTTATATATACGATATAGGGTCTTCGAAATTTCCTTCTCTATGAGACAAACTTAATATTTGTTGTTCAGGCTATAAAAATCAAAAAATGTTCGATTAATCCTGGAGCGCACCTTCCATGGCATTAGTTAAACTGTCGCCACGCTCTGCAGTTCAAGTGTGTTCATTCAATTTTGTGACGAGTCCTTTTAAAAGTTGTGTATATGGTTCAATACTAAATGAATTTGTGTTATTGGCATTTACTTGTACTTATATGTATATATGCATACTTATGTACGAAAACATAGCATAAAATGCATATTTGTTATTGCTTTTGTGTTATATACATTTATTGCTTACTGTAATCTCACAAGTTGTGCAATAGTTGTTGTAATTCTTCAAGTAACCCTTGAAATAAATACCAACTTGTTCTTTAGGTACTTGTTTGAGCGATCCTTGAAAGCTTTTCATTGCAGATCATAAGCAAGAAATGTAAAAATAACGGTATTTGATTATCTATCTGTATGTATCGGAAGGTATGGTTACCATTTGAGATGATTTTGGCGTAATAACGAATTATTAAAATTGAAATCCCTCTCGAAGGGTCAATGTATATTTTTAAGCCTCAAGGACCAAACATTTATGTGCGATCGATATTGGAGTAAAATATAAGAATTAAATATTGATAAGCTAATCAATTAGCTTTGTATTTCTGATTTTACCCATTCAAAAATTATCAAACTTTTCTAGAACAAAAATTCTTGGGGTCATAACCTATTAAGAATAGATTTTATAATGATAATGATCGATTGATGAACAGTACAATAAACAATAACCGCAGTATGTATTGCTATAACATTGAGGGGGTAACTGTACATATGTCTTCATATAAAAATATTTATTATATATTGTCGTAATTTTCCGTAAGAAAATGTATGTGTACATACGTGTAGCAGTGTATACATATATAATATATGTATATTAGGGTGAGCCAAAAACTAATCTAACGAATTCGTGGCTTAAAATAATCAACATACATATCTGCAGAAGAATATCCCTGCAGGAAAAAATTTTAAGCTTTCAAAGTTTTTCGTATAAATATAAATGCTTTCATATTAATATAAATATAAGAATTTTTGATTTGGCAAAATTTTTTAATTTTTAATTTTGAAAAAAAAAAATTTAGAAAATTTAAGGATTATTTTTTAGTATTTTTTTAAACTTTTTTTAATTTTAATTTTGAAAAAAAAAAACTTTTGGGAAATTTTATGCCATACAAGAATTTTTTTTCAATTTATTTATTATAAACAATTATAAAATAACGGTATTTTAAAGAAATTAAAGGTTTTTGAAGGTGCGCTATGGTCCATTAATGTCCAACAAGATTTTTTTTTTTCAATTTATTCATTATAAAAGGTTAAAAAAAACTTTGAAAAGAAAGAAACTTTGAAGGAGTTTTGAAAGCTCACCAACATATTTTCTAAATACATAAATAATTTTTTTTACAAAATTTTATGGCCAACATTTTTTGTTTTTTCAATTTATTATTATAAAAGTTTAAAAGAATTTTGAAAGGAAGGAACTTCGAAAGCTCACCAATATATTTTAAAATTTTTAGCAAAAAACTTCTCCTTACAGTTATATTTTTTGTCTGTATACTCATATACGTTAATTTTTACACACAAATTCATTATTATTTTTTTTTGACCCACCCTAATGTATTGCATATGTATAACGAAATTACTCAAACTTCACACTCTGTTTATCAAAGTCCCTTGAAAAATCATCATCGACAATTAATCAAATGCCTCAGCTAATTTGACGTTGTTGTTGCTTTCGGCTTAGCACGTCCTTGACTTATCCTTTTACTGGAAATTTTTCTTACTACGCTAGGTTAGAGATACATAAGCAGTTGTTTTGTTTAGAAATCATCATGTGTACATATGTATGTATGTGTATGTGGATATTTAGATTAGCTAATTTCATTAAGTCACTAAAAATATGGAATTTAATTTCTGGTGACTTGGCAAACTTCTACACCGAATACCTAATTGCCTGTTAAGTGTCAATAAGTGATTTGTGTTATACAAGAGTGTTTACAGACACGTATTTATGTTAACAAAAACAATTTTGATTGACATATTATACATGATTGTATTGTTATCCGCCACATTGTTGTTGTCACAAAGGACTTTCAGTCAGTTGTGATACCACATTTGGGCCAAAGTTGAGTTCGAAAGTATAGAAAAATGGCTCTTAAAAAATTAAAATATTTATTTTTAGAATATTTAGAAATTTAATTCATTTAAAAAATATATTTATTTAAAATTTACAAAAATCGATATAGAAAATAAAGATTAACCAAAAATAAAAATTCTCTCCTTCTAAGTAAGTTCACATATTTCTTCAAAAACTCATGTGCACCCTTTCTACCTATTAGCAAAGCAAATAAGTGCATATGTCTCGTATTTACGCACATCTGTCGTGATTATTCATTAATTCATAATTTAATGTCTGTAAACGTCCAGTTGCATTCGTCACTGGCAAATATTGTTTTTTATGAATTGAAAGTCATTCATACGCCATGTAGAACCATATGAATAAATAATAACAGTCTAGCACGCAAGCCAAATAACACCAACACCTACATATGCATTTGCAGTGTAAAAATTTACAAAAATTATTTAGTGAGTACAATGGAACCCCTAGAGGTATTTATGTGCATGTCAGTGCTTGGTCAACATTACCAGAACCTTGCTTAAGAATGCGCGAAAGCCACGTCAATATTCATAGGCTAATCAAAACAGCAACAAGTGATTTGTTGAAAGGTCTATAAACACGCGAGAAAATACTGTTAGAATGCATACGTCAATTTATGAACATGCAAATGTTGAAAATATGTGTTTACTTTGATAAAAATCAAGAAAAAAATTAAAAAAAAGCTCTGTTTGTTATTTTGTAGGTTCAAAGCTTTCACAATTTTTTAGGGACGCATTAATGCATTGTTGTATCTTTCATTTGTAGTTATGAATTAAAAATGAAAATCAACAAGTTTTATTTACTAAAAGGCTCAACAATAATTTGTGTTGAGCTTTCATCGTTGTTGGTTAGGTTCAAAGCTTTCAAAAAGCGAATGTCCTTGTATCAATATAGTTAAATAAACTTGACGTTACAAGATTTCGGAACTAAAATTCAAATACTGTTAGTTAATTAAGCTTTCAGAGCTTTTGTTAGCTTTCAAGCTTTTTTGGTAATGCATTTGTCAGTGAAAGCTGCAAACTATATATTACCTATACAGAAGACTGCAATTAGTATCAAAGTATCGAAAGCTTTCTTTTCGAGTTTTTGATTTTGTTGGTTAGGTTAGGTTCAAAGCTTTCAAAAAGTGAATATCATTGCATCAATATAGTTCAATAAACTAGACGGTACAATATTACGGAATCAAAATTCAGATACTGTTAGTTAATAAAGCTTCTAGAGTTTTTGTTAACTTTCAAGTTTTTTTGGTAATGCATTTGGAAAACTTAGTCAGTCGAAGCTGCAAACTATCTGTACAAAATACATACTCAAATTGTTACCAAACAGTCGAAAGTCTTCTTCAAGCTTATGGTTTTGTTGGTTAGGTTAGGTTAAGAGACCGATCCTAACAGGAATCTTACTTGGACTGCTTAGAGCGCTAGTCCCTAGTGTTACATAAAACTAGTATGGAGTAGATAACGAGGCCCTTTAAAATTTACAAAGCGCTTTGAGCGTACCAAATATTTATTGAGTCTTATAAGGCAGTTTCTGCTATGTCTCCTGTTTTGCCGAAATTAAGATTGCCGAGATATTTCAACCTCAGTCCGGCAAAGACTGGACAATGGAGGAGAAAGTACCTAGTTTCGACAGGGTCGGATCAAAGGGAAAAGGTTGTCAGATGAATAGGATCAGAAGGACATACATAGAGGTGGCTAGTGTTATGCGGGGGCTCATTGCACGCTGGACGTATGTTTGATACGTCAGGGTCTATTTTGGATAAGTAGGAGTTTAATCTGCTACAGTATTCAGAAGAAAGCTGCGCAAGGGTCACTCTGGAACTCTTCGTCTACAATGGATGGTGGTTTGACTCCAAGTACGTGATTCACGGAAAGGGAGTCGGTGAAGGCCGTACGTCCGTCATGATTTTTAGCCTTACCGCTTGATTGCCTATTGGACCCTTACGATTGCGCCAAAATTATCTTTGCTAAGAGAAAGTAATTCAGAAGATCTTCCGCGTCCTAATCTAGGCCAAAAGGATCTTGCAGTCGCATCCAGTGCCAATGGAGATCCAACTCGGTCCCTGTGGCTAGCTCGTCCGCTTTGCAGTTGCTAGCGATTCTGCGAGATCAAAAGGATATTGCATTCATACAGGAGTGGTCCGTTGAAAACGCCTGCTAAGCTCATGCGATGTCCATTGGTCCAGTGCTAGAATGTAAAATTGCAATTGAGATCCCCATCTCACCTCGTTGGCTTTGTAATTTGTCAGCCATTCGTCCATGATCAGGCACTAAAACGAGTCTGATGACGAATTAGCTTGGTGCTATTTCTAGTGTGGACAGGCTCTACTCGACTGACTTTGATCGCACAGTTAGCGGGCTCAGCGCTAGTATTTCCGTCCTGATATCGGAGTGAGTGCTCATCTCCGTGAAAGCGGCTGCACTTCGTATCAGTACGTCCACCGACACCTTAATAGCAGCCACTTCTGTTTGGCAAACACTACAATGGTCCAGTACCCTAAAGCCTAGTTTGACTGAGAGCTTTTTACAGCACTGTTAGATCAACTATTGAACTCTACGTTTCCTAGAATTTTAAAAATGCTTTGACAACATTTATTTACTTATAGATTTAGCTCGAAGACATATTATTTGCAATCAGAATGAGATATGTTTGGGAACCACTGCTTGTTTATGCTTTTGTGTAAGCTTTTCGTGCGCCAACAAGCATTAAGCACTTAGAAATTCATTGTCAGTGCCAAGTGGGTATACACAAGAAATATTTGTTGATTGTTTGACAGGCTTCACCGGTCAAATAAACACATGTTGAACTTTTCGAAAGCTCGTTGGCACACAAAAGTTTAAGTTTGCGAGCTTTCTAAGGCAGTGGAGGTGTGCTAGCTATCAGCGCCGTGTTGAAGGCGTGTTTGCACGCTGGAAGCAGTTAGTAACGCCGCTGCTCGGCTGCGGCAACGTCGACTGCTGCTGCCACGAACGTGAAGCCTGCGCACACGTTCCGAGCATGCGGCAGGAAAGCAACACCCACACATTGGCAGCGACACTTGGAAGTGTGCACAGTTTGTTTTCGGGGGGCAGCGCTACGCGCAGCTGCGGCGCTGTAGCAACAGCGACTGGCACGACGACGGCACTTAGAAACCGTTGAAATGCTGTGCGGCGCAGCGAATTCAAATTAGTCGTGTGGCAAGCGCTGACTGTTAAAGTTGCGGAATTTTTTCGTGAAAATGCAAACGAAGATTTTTTCAAGTTCACCAATCAGCTGTTGAGTCGCGGCAGAAATTTATTGTTTGCAAGTATATATAATATATATGTGTAAATAAGTATGTGGTATGTGTATGTGTGTAAGAATAAATGAAAAATCATTTCTGTTGCTGATTAAAATGGGCTGAAGTGTTGTGGTGTTGAGGCTACTTACAGAAAGTGATAAGAAAATATAAATAAATCAAACGCAGAAAATTCCTTCTGGAAAGTGCAAGAATAAACATAAATAAATGTAAAGAAATAAAAATAAGCGTAAAGTATTTTTAAGTAAAAAAACTCTAATTCACACACAATAGCTTCAAGTCACTTCTCGTCTTTTCGGACGTGCGAAAAAGCAGTTTTATGACCGAAAACATAAATAAATCGGTAAATTAATATACAAAAGCCTGCGTAAGCGTTGCGTCATGACACACGCGTATTGAGCGCGAAGAATAAGAATGCATAAGAAGAATGGCTTTTTTGTTGACATTTATCGCTTGTGACTACGAGCATTTCAAGGCGTGAACCGTTACACCTTCGCGAACATTTATGTCGTTCCAAGTTGAGGTTGCTATGTCGAAAGTTTTCTTATAAAAAGTAATGTAAATGGACATAACTTTTTGATATACTTATTGAAAGACTGTGTACTACTTGCTCGCAGACCCTGACTGTCAAAATTACAGTAGAATGCGCATTTTTTTAAGCTTGCCACGATGCTTGTAACACCTAGAAGGTAACGTCAGAGACCCTATAAAATGAATATATAAATGATCAACTTGATAAGCTGAGTCAATTTAGCCATGTCCATCTGTCTGTTAATCCGTCTGTATTTCTGTATATATTCGAATTAGTCCCTGAAATTTTGTCTATTTCGCACAAGAAGCTGCTAATTTGTCGGAACGACTGATATTGGAGCACTATAGCATATAGCTGCTATGCAAACTGAACTATAAAAGTCATGTCCTTGTATGGAAAACTTTTTTATGGTCCTAGGTATCTTTACAAAATTTTACAAGGATTATTGTCTAACGAGCAACGCTACAATCTCGGAATATGTTATTCAGATCGGACCATCTGACCAGCCATAACCGATGCTGCCATACAAATTGACCGATCAAAATCAAGTTCTTATATCGAATTTTTTGTACTTGTGAAGGGTTTTGGGTAACGGTTGCGCAGAAGCTAAATTGGATTTGATAAATAAATGAGGATTGCACTGCGACTTGGGGTTTATTATGCCTTCACCTAAGTCACAACGACTCACCTAGCCCCAGCAAATTGATAAATTTCAATATACTGCTAGGTGCTATTAAGGCCATGTTATTCATATTTGGAAATATAGAACCAAGAGCCTCTCTCGTGCGTCGACAGATTGCTATGCAGTCAAATAGCAGGTTTTCTGGAGTTTCAGATTTCTTGAGCTTACAATGCCCAGTTTAGGATGCTTTCAAGTGGCCTGAGTTTTTCCCTTGGGAGGTTGATTTCATATTTAAACCATTAAAGATTGTAAACACCCATTAGCAAATTGGAGCATGCCTGGAAGTTGTTGCCAATACTTCTCCTTACTCACTGCTCCATCTTTGCGGAGCAGTTCGCAATGAAAGGTTCCGGTTTTACTATGTTGGTAGATGCTGTGGAGCGGCAAGCTAACGTTTTTTCTTGTTTTATCTCATACGAACGAGATCGACAGTCATAATTTGGCTTAACGAGTTTCAACGAAGTCGATTTTTATCGGTTTTTGACAACCCACACCCATATACACTGAATATTATTATCTTCGCAGACCGCCGATTGAAGCTGAAACGAAATTGCGCATTATATATGAGGCAGTAAGTATCTCAAAAGATCGTGTAGACCATATTCCTCATGAACTACTCGACATGAGAAAGCTGTCAGTGCGATGGATACCGCGTTTGAGCACTCCACAAAATAAGTGCAGCCACGAGATCACTTCACAGCTTTATTTTACCTAGTTTAAGCGCAATCCAGAGAAATTTCTGTACCAGAGACCCAGGAAATGTTAAAAAAATGAACTTCACCCAGCAAACTTGCTTCGAAAATGGTGATCTACTTTCAGCGCAATCCGATGGAGCTCTGGACCTTTAGCGAGCGTCCATGAAACATTGATCCATTGGTACACAGCAGCGACCAAGGAAAAGTTTAAAAAGTGAACTTCACCCAGCGAACCTGCTTCGAAGATGGTGAAGACTGTGCTACTGGCCGGAAAGGTAATGATCATCGTTTTCTGGTAGTCACAAGTTGTGATCAACATCGACTTCCTCGAGAAGATCAAAACGGAGACCTAGACAACACAGGGGCTCACACTTCTCTCTTACCAAGGCTATATTTCGTTGATTTATTCTTCACCTTCTATCGAATTTTCCAGATTTTGCTCCGTGTGACTTCTTCACATCTATGGAAACATATTTTCCCGACGGGTTTAAGGTGTCAAACGGGTTTCATGGCTTTATATTATATAATTCTTCAATAAGGAGACACCCTAGAATTTTCGGTTTGTCAAGATTTCTCACGAACTACACAACCGATGTTTTTTCTCGAGGAAACCATGTTACTCCTTAAGATGTTGGATGTCACTGGGTCAAGTGTATCGGGTTGAAAGGAGACTAAGCGAGATAGACATAGGGTTATTTAAAAAAAAATTATCAGGATGACGAGAAAAGTTTAAAAAAATTAGGGGATCGCAGTAGCAAGGGATACCTGTGGACAAAAAATTTTGAAAATGTGTACATGGCCGCGTCCTCTCATAAGTGGTTTCCTAAACTACGAAAACTACATACAATAACCAAATTTACTGAGAGACAATATTATAAGAAATCGATTACCAGAAGTAATATATTTTTTTGTAAAAATATCTTAGACGAATTCATGTAATGATCAAATATTAATATTGAAAAATAAAATCTTTAGCAAAACAAGAAACAACGAAGAAAACAAATTTGAAAATACAATGTGAAAACAGAAATTAAATTAAACGCATATGTGTGTGTGAGTGAACAAGCAATAAATATAAATATATATAAACACAATTGTGTCTAAAAACAATCCGCCACTGTCAGTGTCAGTGGAATGGGAATTGACATTGGCCACAGCAGCGACGAGCGCGCATATCCGCATAGCAAATTATAAAAGAAATAAAAAAAAATAAATTTCAACGCCTTCGTCGTTTTTAATTCACTACACGAACACATAAACAAAACAAACTACTTTAATTTCATTTTAATTAGTTAAATACACACATATACACAAATACACAGGAACATCTTGAGCCGCCACAGACAACAAATGCCTTTGTGCTTAACTATTTTAATTGTGATTAAGTGTTAAATAAACAATGTCGCAGCGTGTGTGAGCCTATATGGAGCACGCGTGCGCTACCGCAGTGGAAGAATCAAACGCATTTCTAAGATAAAACCGCCAACGATACAGCAACCACCCACCTGTTAACCCACCTACTGTGTTTACAAGTAAATCAACTCAGCTGCTCATCATTAGCTATTCATTGCTCAGTAGTGCACACACACATAGGCACGAATATGGGCTTAAAGGATAAAATACGCGTGTTGAAGAATGGTGCCAGCCCCATACACAGCCCCGCCCACGTCGCCGCCAGCACACCCACGAAGAGTGTTGATCTGTTGAAGCCGCATTCCAGTCGCAATCTCATGGCACCTGGTCAGGTCACCGAGCAGACGCTGCAGGTGTGGCGCGCTCTGCCGCCACAAATACGACACGATCCGAGCATGGTGTCCTTTCAAATGGAAAATGAGCGTTTGCATGGTAGGTGAACAGAAAAAAATGCATTCTATTGTATTTATAGTTAATTTAGCATGTTGGCGAAAGAAAAAAATGCGCTCTGAGCAACTAATTGATTGGCGAAAACTGCAGGGGATATATTTATACTTTTAGTTTTTCATCAGTGTACAGTTTAATTTTAGATATTTGAGTGCAAAAAATTCCAAGTTCAAGGTTAAGTTACATAAGGGAAAAAAGTTTAACTTACGCATGCGTACACAATTTTTTTTATTTTATACTTATGAATAGAACTTTGTGAGCGAAGTTGTTAAGGAGAATTATGTCTAACTGACTTGTGGATAGGAAAAGTGGATGTCTGACAACTAGGCCTAGGCCTTTATGAGGTTCATAGTGAAACTAACCGCGCTAAAATCCCCTCACTCTTTATGTTCTACCTGAACCACCCTGTGCTCCTTTTGAAGCTCATTAATGCAAACAGTTTTATATGTGAAATTTCCGAGACGTCGTTAAGAAACCCCCGGCCGATAGTTGAGATTCTTTTTCTATGCAAAGCCTTGCCTTGCTGTTAGTCGCTGGCGGTTCCAAGCGTAGCCAGCTCCTTCTCCACCTGGCCTTTTCAACGGGGTGGAGGTCTTCCTCTTCCTCTGCTTCCCCCGACGGGTACTGCGTCGAATACTCTTAGAGCTGGACTGTTTACACCCATTTGGAGGACATGATCTAGCTAGCTTTGCAGCTTTCTCTTAATTTTCTGAACTGTGTCAATGTCGTCATATATCTCCTAGAGCTCATCGATTGCGGTATTCGTCCCATTTTCCATTCATGCTACGTTTGCCTGTTTGTTGAGCAAGTGAGGTATTGACTTCGCAGAGACTCAGCTGAATCTACGAGTATGTCATATGTGTAGCTCATCTACTTCGCAGTTACCGATAATATCTCTATGTACTAGAACCCATTGCAGGTTTATCGTGAAACTGGATGTTAGATCTACTAAGAGATTAAGTGATTTTTTGGCTATCTTCGTTGAAACTCTAAGAAACTTTAGTGAATTCAAAGCCGCTTGGCCATCGGTATATCTAAATATATATTTGGTTTCAACACGCTTTTTCAGAAAAAGAAGGCTTTCTTTAATTGCTGTGATCTCCGCTTGGAGGACACTGCAGTGGTTTGGACGTATGGAAGTCACATCATAGAGAATATGGGTATGACTAAGTTATGTCAAGATACTGTTCTTTTCTCACTCTCCTGATCTTCTATTATGGTTCAACTCAATTGTACGGATTTTTTCGTCTCTGTTTTAACTCGAATAAGCTCTGCCAACGTTGATCTCACCTTGTGTCCTCTTTATAGAGTTTTTGACATGTAAAATTGAGATTTTATTTTTATTTTTAATGTTTATTCAGGCCTTTGACCGAAGATGTCCTAGTGAAGTAGTAGAAAAAATAGTGTTGAATGTAAAGAATGAAAATGATCCTAAAGTGATATTTAGGTTTCTGAAAATTTAGTCTATACTCAGAGAGTATATAATCTTCTAACTTAAATGTACTCATTGAGATTTGATTGTATTTTATAAAGAGTAGAAATAACCTAATCTGTAACCATGCTGTCTTTGTTGATTGATGAGATTTGTTGAACCATAAATAGAGGTGAAACGAACAAGCTTGTATAAGACTAACTTTTTGGTATAATAATAGAGAGAGATATACTCGTATTGGCAGGTGGTTATACCATTATACGAGTAATAATATTTTTCTGTCAGCGATTTTTTGAGCCTTTGAGAGTGACAAATCGAGCAAGCAACTGGTACAATTTAAATATTTTGGTACAATTAAAAAGTGAGAGAAGAGCAAACGAGTATATAATTTTAAATATGGAAACGTTTTAGCAAGCACGCTTTCCAATAGAAGGGGAAACATGACGGGTTCTTCAAAATAAAAGATAGTTTAATATAATATGGGTTTTTTTTTAATGTTAAGATGATTTCTCATAAGAGTTGTGATAAGTCTGAGCAAAATTTGCTGCTTGGAATTTTGATAAAGGCCTCTAAGTTTAGTTTGAAAATATGGAAAATTATGTCACACCAAGATTTTCTATTTTATTATGATTTCATTCGGTCGGTAAAAATCACTCTTTCATAACTGGCTTTTAAAGCCAATCGCTCAGTTGTATATTATTCAAGTTTAGTATCTTAAAACCTTGGCTCCTTTGGCATATATATAGACATAAATTAGTATATGGCATATACAAACTATATTTACATAGTTATGTGCAAATGTCAAATATTAATTGAGAGTGAAATATGAGCCGGCTATTGCTGGAAAGTTCTCACAAACCAATCAAATAAAACAATTGTTTGATGTTTATCTTTTGTTTGCAAACCTTTTGGCAATTGCTTTTTTGTGTGCTTGTCTAAATTGAGTCGTTAATCAACGCTAGTATTATTGTTGTAACGATAAACGTTACTCTTGTCAACGAGTCGTCGATACTCTACTTCATTTTCCATGCATTTCAAGTGGAAACGTCATTCAATTCCACTTCCCACGCATTCATTTGCAAGTAGTTAAGGAAGTGGTTAACAGCACAAGATATAAACGAAGGTTAATTACGACATAAATATCGGAATTATTGGGGTTTTCATGGACATAAATATATATGTATGTACCAACACATACGCAAGTAATAATATTCATAATAGACAGTTGAAATGTATATCAATTTTTTGTGTGGATTTGTGTACAGTCGCTTCGTGTATGTGGGTGTCAGTTACAGAAATACTCAAGTGTCCTTATGACTTTGGCTCAAACACAAATTATTTTTGATTTTATTAGTTTGTACTTGTGTATGTACTCTAGAGCGTGCTTATGTTGTATAATTTGTTGTTGATTGATGGATGCTTCTTTGTGGTATGCGAAAAACCCATTGACTCTTTCATAGTTTTGACACGCATTTCTATAACTCATATTGATGGTCACATTTTATATTTAATGTTGAATATAGTATTTACTTCGAGTATATATTTGCTTATTAGAATGTGAACATGTCTCCATTCATATATAAATTTGGTATTAAATAAAGAAGGACGTTCCATGAAAAAAGGAATGTACTATGTAGATGATTCAGACATTTCAATGTCGATATCTTCTTCTTTACTAGCGTAGGCGCACCAGTCGCTCTTCCTTTTCGCAGTCTTACCCCGATTGGAGATTTCAAGCGAATCCAGGTTCTTCTCCATCTGGTCTTTCCAACGGAGTGGAAGTTTTCCTCTTCCTTTGATTCCCCTGGCAGGCACTACGTCGAATACTTTCAGAGCTGAGGTGTTTTTTCGTCCATTCGGACGACATAACCTAGCCGGCTCAGCCGCAGTCTTTTAATTCGCTGTACTATGTCAACGTCGTCATATATCTCATACACTCATCACTCCATTGAATGCGGTATTCGCCGTGACCAATGCGCAAACGACCATAAATCTTCCGCAGAATCTTTCTCTCGAAAACTCATAATGCCGAGAGGATGGAGCCATGTGTAGAAGTTCATCCAAATGAAGAAAATTCTCTGATCGGTATTCACCAGCCAGTGACCAGAAACGATCCTTTTACATATGGCTCAAGCGTCGCATGACTTCCGGTCTTAGACCAAGTATTCTCTAGGTAGCCAAAAAAACTTCTGTTTGAAGGCGACCTAAAGTGAGAAGACAAAACATTCCTCCCCAGGGTTTGCGCTCGGTTTGGAATCCATCACGTTAAAAACAACCCCAATATACATAAAGAAGAAAGCATTTAATCCTTACATTTACCATTTTAAATTCCACAGGTTCCACAGTGGTTACGGATGATGAGTCCGGCAATCCACATGACTTGGAGTCGAGCTATGAAGACGAGCACAGTTTTGCAGATTCCGAATACATCAATATGAGAAAGCTCTCACACGGCCATAATACAGGCGATGAACGAAGGTAAGTAAAGTTAAATAAAACGTAGAACTTAAGATAAGTAACACTTTCTTACATAGTACCGACGGCGAATGTACACTCTCGGACATCGAAAACTCGACCAACGAAAAGGCAAAAGCGGTTGTGACCCGTGTAGTCGCTAAACAAAAGTCGAAGGAGCGACGCAAACGTGAACGATTAATAAAACGTGGCGGACTCTTGATATTTTGGGTATTCGCAGCGGTTGTGCTAATGATATTCGAAGAGAAGCATTTGTTTGAGAAGACACTGGAAGTGCCGTGGAATAAAACGAAAAGTGAGTGAAAGAATTTTAAATAATTAAATATGACTATAGTATTCAAATCTACTTATATACATATGTCTAATCATAGACTTTGTGTTGCCCAAAAATCCCACCGGCGATTTCAAGCTCAAAATCTTCGGCACATTCAACGAGACCATGCGCATGTATCAGCATGACGATGCTGGCAAATTTCTATTCGTTCAGTCACAGTTGTCGTATTATGACCAAATAAACAAGAGACAGGATTATAAGGTATTTATTTTAAGTTAATAAAAATAATTTTTGTTAATTTATCAATTTTTTCTTGTAGAACATTCTACAGCCTTGGCTAATACCGATAGTTTCGGAAACACTCTTTGAAGTGGCGCCTGTCGTTTGGCGCAATCAGACCTACGAAATGCCCAACAATGTTTTGAGAAATCTACAAAAACCGGGCGTGACAATGCGTCTCAGCATGTACACCAATGCTGAGAAGGACTTCGCAGTCGAGTTGGTCTACAATCCGCTGATTATTAATAAAAAGATTGGCACACTACTCGCAGCGGGCATATTACTGATCTTCTATGCGCTGCTCGTGTGGGAGGTATGAGGATAAAGAAAATAACTGCGATCAATAATACAATTTGTATTCTACTCTTAGGTTTTTCAACGCACCTTCGTGGCCATTGTCTGCTCCATACTCTCAGTCGCGGTGTTGGCTTGTTTCGACGATCGTCCAAATATGGATGAGATCATCGAATGGATGGATATGGAAATGTTGACGTTGCTGTTTTGTATGATGATCATTGTGGGCATTCTAGCGGAGACCGGTGTCTTTGACTATATAGCAGTGTTGGCTTTCGAAATTTCGGGCGGTAAAATTTGGCCCATGATATATTTTCTTTGCTTTATAACATGCTTCGTATCGAGTTTCCTCGATAACGTCACAACTGTTATTTTGATGACTCCAGTGGCCATACGGTAAGCTCGTATAAGTGATTGGGAGTTCATAGTTTTTAATCAATTTTTGTTTTTTACAGATTATGTGAAGTGATGAGTTTGGATCCAGTGCCGGTGCTACTCGGTATCATAGTACAATCGAATATTGGTGGCTCGCTAACACCCATTGGTGATCCAATTTCGATCATTATTTGCTCGAATCACTTTTTTACCAAAAATGTAAGTTAAAAACTTGAAATAAAATGGGATTATAGGTGTAGTAGAATCAATATCAATGAGAGGAAGAGCAAAGATCGTAGAATAGAAAAATAATGATCTTCTCGTATACTTCGTGCAACGTACATATGTCTTATACGTAAGCTTTGGGAACTGCTATTAGTCTTATTCTTCTCTACATGGGTTTGTGTCGAAGAGCCCATTCTCAATGGATATCCTAGTAGAGCTCTAGGAAGCAAAAATTACGTTTTTTGGTTAAAGTTTCCGAAACTATAAACATATTTAGAAAACTGATCAAAATTTATAACATCCAACCAATCAATTAATGAGCCTTGAATATCTCATTTCAATATTCCAGGGCATCACATTCACCAAATTCGTCGCCCACACCCTACCCGGCGTCATTCTCGTCACCATACAGAGTTGCATGCATTTGCGTTTCGTCTTTCGCGACCCACAATCGTTGCGTCTCAACGAACCGAAGGAGTTTAAGGATCTACGACGCGAAATCAAAGTTTGGCAACGTGCCGCCAATTCACTCTCCTCCTATTCCAAGGACGCCGACCTCGTACGCGCCACATTGCACAAGAAAGTGAAACTGCTGAAACGTACGCTGCGCCGCAAGCAACGTGGCCTGGATTCGAACGACGCCTACACACATACACTGCAGGAGCTCAAGCTCAAGTATCCCATCAAACATAAAATGCTTTTGTTGCAAGCCTGTGCGGCGCTGACATTCGTGCTTGTCTGCTTCTTCGTGCAGTCGGTGCCGAAATGGCGCACGCTACCGCTGGGCTGGCTGGCGCTGCTCGGTGTCATTGCATTGTTGATTGTTTTGAATCGTGACGATATGGAGCATCTGTTGCATCGCATCGAATGGACGACATTGCTATTTTTCGCCGCCATGTTTGTGATGATGGAATGCGTGGAGCGCTTGGGTCTCTTCGCTTGTATTGGTGAATTAACGAAAAGAATTATCTTGTTTGTCGATGAGCGACATCGTCTGGCCATGGCTATATTCATTATATTGTGGATATCGGCGTTGGCGTCGGCGGTGCTAGACAGCATACCAGTGACCGCTATGATGGTGCGTGTGGTTGTATCGTTGGTGAGTAGGGAGACTTTGGGTCTGCCGTTGGAGCCGCTGGTGTGGGCGCTAACATTCGGCTCGAGTTTGGGAGGTGGGTGCTAGTGTTTGTTATGAAGATGACTTTTATGTTAAAAGCAAATAATATTTCTTCGCAGGAAATGGCACTTTGTATGGCGCCTCCTCTAATGTGGTCTCTGCCGGCATTGCTGAACAACATGGATATAAAATAACATTCACGCGCTACTTGAAGTAAGTGGAACAACAAACAAATAATATTAAGTCGTTTACTATTATCTCTTCGTTTCTCCTTCCTCTCTTCTCGCACACAGAGTTGTTTTCCCACTGATGCTGGGGCAAATCGTTATCATCACCGCCTATCTCATATGGGCGCACATTATCTTCGAATGGCATAGCGAGTAGTCGCTTCTGGCGCTTTGTGAGCAAAGCCGAAGTTTACCAGCATTCAATTCAAGGCTATCAGCTGTTAAGCAATTAGTTATATACACGTACACATACACACATAATTAAATATATTATATTAAATATAGACTTAAGCATAAACTATCTCTATCAAGTATTTTTATTGAAAATGCTTTACAAGCGTTTGCGTGCTCATTAACTTTTAGTAAGCAGATTTTTTCGCTTTTAGAAATTTTAACCGAAATCTAAGCTGAATTTACATATATACATACATACATATGTGTATTATTTACAATATGTTTGTTCTATTATATATGACTTTATATGATTTTATTGACTATAAATAAGTATACCATATATTATATAAACTTTCTTCCTACTACAAGTAGGGAAAACTAAAGCAAATGTTAACAACTTTTTGATTGTGATTTTATTCAAAATGTTCTTAAGTATATCTTAATCTGCACTTTAAATAAATATGCAAATTTATCTTATTGTCGTTGGAGTGTTTTATTTTTTCGTTGTTTTGTATGAGTTTTCAAAGGTTTGTCAAACGTTTTATGGTTATCATAGTCATATCCATACATACTGCCCTTAACGGAATTCTAGCAAATTAGCCGGATGGAAAAGTACAAGGACTTAGACATGAGCGAGACGTTGGAATTACTCCTCTCCCTCTGTTTAGTATTATTTAGAACTTGACTTAGATGTTTAGTAGCTTCGCAGTTCTGTGACTGGATGAAGTAATAAAATTAGATATTAAGTCGCTGTTAAAGTTCGGTCCCGTATGACAAATAGATCAGTTCAAATTAAACTGAACCTCTATTTGACATTACTAAGAGGCAGTTGGTCTTTGTATAACGTGACAGCTCGCCAGTAAAACCCAACTTAACCTATCATCACCATATGTAAGGTAACGCAATTGCATGTCTACTTAAAGATATTTATTTTTGAGTTAAGTTCCTAAGTAAAGTTTTCGGATAGGTTAAAATTTCTCGACTTATACTGTAAAATCTGTACAAAACCAATTGGAGGGATCTAGAGATCTTAGCTGAAACCTTGTCAGAATTCTATCTTCTCTATAAGAAGTTTTTTATCGAATTAATAAATAGACGTCCATGAGTCTAGGTTTTAAAAACTATCGGTCTATGAATTTTTGTATGGGATCTTTAATCAAAAGTTGTGCTTTGGCTTTACGAAGCCGTAGGTAAGCCAATGCAGTTCTATGACGAATTTGTTTGGTGGTGGACGCTCGGTAAACAGCCCCCAATGGCATCAGCGCAGCACTACGTACAACACCAATTATTCTAATGCTACTGAATAGCACTGTGGACATGGCGGGCAAATGCATTGTTGCGATGGTTACTATCAGACTGCGGATCTCGCTGAGAAGGGGCTTAAAGCTAGGAGTGTATGAGCTTATTAGCAGAAGTATCAATCCACTTTCATATCAAACTTGTCTGGGTGCCTGATCACAGCGGAATCTTCGAAATTTGTAAAATCAAAGCTCAGCAAGCGTTGGTCAGTAACCAGCACTTGTGGGGTTGCGAAAACATTCTGGCACAGAGTGGAACACAAAAAGTCCGTTGAATTACTAGCTCTTAGAAAGGCCCATGATGCCGGAGTAATAGGCGTCCTAACTTGACACTGTCCAATTGGTACAAATGCAGTGAGGTTGAAGATTTTGAAGGACATAACTTGTCAAGTCAGATAAAGTGGAAACATCTATATACTTTCTCTTCAACTATCCAGCTTTCGTCAGATTAAACATCTCTATTGCCATAATTTTACGAACAATAAATTTGTGGCAAGCTCTATGTGCTTTGTCGATATTAGACGGTTTTTTTGATCCATAACTAGCAGTTCTGGACATCACAAATATGCACCAGATAAGCGTCTCTTGCAGTCCTAGTGGATAATTCGAGGCTTCACGAGAAACCAGCTCATTTACCTAATCTAAACCATTGAAAGTGATGGAGTTATGCATTGAATCTTATATTAACATATTAGAAGTAAATTGTATAAGAATACCGTAAAGATGGTCTATAACTCTGAAATCGATAACCAGAACCTTTGGAATACCGAAATCGGTTTCATTAAAAGAAGGAAGACAAGGAAGCTAGTAATATATATGTATATCCTTTAAAGCATACCTTAATTAAACCTATTGTATATACCTGTAGATCAATAAAAATTTAAATGTTGGTCACACCGACTTTTGAGAAGAAGAGTTATGAAGAGTTCTGATATTATTTCAAAACTCGATGTTCCCATATAGATCTTGATCAAAGTTATGATAAAGTAAAATAATTTATCAGACAAGCAGCATTAGAATATGTTTCAAGCATGTAACACCACACATTAGTGGATACCAAAGTAAAACTCACTTTCTTCCTCTCTTAACAACTTCTCTCTTATTAAACTACTTGTATATGTTCGAAATTTCTTTGCTCTTGCTGGAAACACTTGTTAGATTCTATATATTCTATCCTAATACCAAACACCATAACATACATATATATGAGTATCTAGACAGTTTCAAATCAGCTGTTCGTCAACCAAATAATTCTCACACATGCCTTTCGGTAGGCAAATAAAAAGTGGTCCTAATCTTAAGTAAATAACAAATAATGTATGCATATATGTATGCATTTATAGCTCGATTGGCACATTGTATGGACTCACGCATATTTGCACACAATCACATGTGTGAGCCTACGCAAAACAAAAAAAGACATTACTTTTATATTGGAAAAAAATGTTTCGTCCCTTTTCCTTAAGTAAGAATAGTTTTTCTCTTTTTGGACATTACTGTGTATGTGTAGGTAGATTTGACTTTTGCGACCAAGCCATTTCCTTTAGGGGTATTCATTAACTGCGGTAATTGTGACAGACTGAAACTGTATCTAAATAATTTAACTAATTAAACATTGAGTTTCTCGAATTGGAGATTCAAATGCTATTAGTCAGAGCAAGTATAGAAATAAATCCTTGTAGTCGGTAGCAGCGGCATGGTGTTATCTTTCGAAATCGCTTTCAAAAACTGAAGAGAAGATTTTTCATCTAGGAAAATCACGTGTTAATTTGGCATTACTTAAAGTAGTGGGGACGCAGTTAAACAGAACATGTTCTAAAATCTTCGATTTGGCTTGCTGATTAAAAAAAAAACTTACGAGAATCTTTACTGAGAAACATCAGGCAGAGTAACATCTGCTGCTGCTGTAGTGCTTTTCACAGAATTATTTTCTGTTCTGTTAGTATTCATTTAAAATTCAAACATTACTAATAAAATGTTTATACTTGTTTTTCATACATTCAATTAATATATATAAATTTTTTAAAACATAAAATGTCAGGATTTGTGAATGACCCTATTATCCTTCCGTGAGCTTATAAAACAAAATCAACTTATTTTATATATTGGCATATACAAAGAAATGGTGTATATACATAGATTTACTAACATTCATACACCTACACACACAGCCCATCAAATAAGTTATGGTACATATTTTAAAAATGGTAGGAAAAATTTTAGTTCCAGTAAACAAATCAAGAAGCAATTAATGTAACGCGATTAAACTTTGCACGAATAATGTCTTTAGTGTATGCCACCTTATGACCAAAAACTGTTCAAGCCCTTAGGTACCGAATATTTAGACTCCGGTAACAATAGTTCACTTTTGATCGAAAATGTCGGTGTGTGATATCTGTGCCTACAATAAAAAATTATGCATCGTACTCGCTCATAATCAGTTTTTTTAAGCGCACTACTTCATCCAGACACTCAAGGCATTCCAGCTTTTGTTGCTTTGTGTCACTCTCAATTCACCTGGTAGTCATATTCATTAACTAGTGCATTTTCAAAAATATTAGGTTGTCAAAATTAGCATAATACATACATACTTAAAGAATAAGTCGTTACCTTACTTGGTTCTGTTGTTGTCCTGTATGCTCATAAGACAAATCATGAGAGCACTAATTCTCTCTCTTTAAATTACTCACACTCGCTAGTTTTTGCTAAAATTCGCACGCTTACAATTTTTTTGGCAATACGTACATACGTATGTATGTAAATACATGTATGCATGCATGCATGTACGATCGTAAGCAGCTGCGAACTAGCGCTCCACTGCCGTTTTAGGTTATGTTTTTGGTTTGCCGTTTGCGTAGGCACAGTTTAATGAAAAAATCGTTTTGAACACTTTTTTTCACTTGTATTACTTTTTAATCGGATATCGTTAAGTAAGTTTATAATCGAGATATTAACTTATTTAAGACCTATTTACATATTTAATATAAATTCACGAACTTCATTTACTGCCGTTGAACTGCTGATTCACTGAAGCTGCAGCGGAACTGACGAGCATATCGATAACGGATGTAGGGTTGCATATCCTTTTTTAAATATTTTAAAATTAATAAGGTAATAAATTATTGAAATTAAGTGTAATATTTTGTAAATAATATTTTAATATTTATAAAATAAAAAATTATTAAAATTATGTGTAATATTTTGTAATAAATTTTAAATTATAACAATTTTTGTTACTAAAAGCAACGAAAATTAAAATAAAGATGATTAAGGTATAGATATCTGCATACAAACTAAATAAGTAAATATATGTACATGTACATATGTACATACACTCGTGGCCACGCAAACCTTACCACTCAAAATCACTCAAAAGCTTATTTGACTACACTTTATAGCGGTAATTTTTGCGGTATAGAAATTTTTTTTTAGAAATAAGTTAATGACATGTTATTTATATTTATATACATTTCTTAAGTCAAAAAATCAGTTCATAATTTCCCATGTATAATATTTATATTTTTTAGAAAATAAAACAATTTCTTGAAAGAACTTTTTTTTTTAAATTCGAAATGCAACCCTTTTCCGCTTCCCCTACTGTTCTCGCTAGTTCCGTTGCGGCGAATGACTCAGCTGTTTGTCAAGTCATTTTCGTTTGTGACATTTCAAATTTTTAATCTGAAATATTGCGCGCATTTAAATTATCAAAAATTCAATTATATAATAAGTGACGAATGCAATAAACTAAAGTAAATATAGTATATAAATACGATCTAAGTGAATAATAAAAGTATGTGAATGCAATAACAAACATATGAGCTAATAAACACGCGTTCTTCGTTCAGTAGTTTTTAATATAAATGTGTAAGTTTATATTATTAATAATAGTAACTAACGAAATTATTGAAAGTATTCTAATATTTTGTTTACGAATTAAAGGAAGCGTACGCTCACGGGTGCATGTGTCTCTATGGTTGCAGTTGCGAAGTGGTTTAAGCCGGCGCAGTATGGGTAGTGCTACTCTGGTATGTATGTACATATTATTGTTCTTTTTATATTGAGGGCCAGCAACGTTTTTATACTGTTAATATCACATAAAACTACATACATCAGAGATGGTACAAGAGAGCTTGTAGGAGCCGATGTTAAGAGCCGACGTTAAGAACCGATTTGTAAAATAGACGGTGGTGGTGCCACGCACTTTAGGTGAAGTCACATATCTCCGCACCCACTCTGTCAATTTTAACCAAACTCAATACATAATATTATTATGATATTTCTGTGTTACACTGCAAAGATGTGGGAAACACAATCTTAAAATCCATATGATTCTTCCACTTTCCTGTGTACAAAAAATCAAGCACCAATGAGTTTATTCAGTTAAAAATTAATACAACTAGTGCCTTGCAGATATGTCATTTCAAGTCGAAAAATTGTTCAAAACAGACAACTGTTCAAGTCTCAGTCATATACCTCAAAGTATATTTTTGACTTTTTACCGCAATATTGGTTAATTTGTGGGATATATGTATGTGCATATTATTGCAATTCAGAGATTGTATCTGTCTGATAATAGTATGTGTGTGTGTCGAAAATTTATTGATTTAACACTATCCTTAGCTCTCATATAACTAATAGAAAGTTTTCGAACGTCCGGTATCGGGCAATATTACTATTACCTCCCATATACCTAATAAAATAGTTTTCAAGCATCCGTTTGGCTTTGTACCATACATATGTACATAGGAGTCAATATATAAGATGCCTTAGCTAAATTAAGATCATTCATTCTGAATTTTTACAATGATTTTTACATTATGACCACATATTTTTCTCACCTACTGTTCATAAACATATGTATGTATGTATACTCACTTATAGCCATCTTAGAACAATAGATTTAAATGCGTCCGAATGCTAGAAAGTAAACAAACACACTACAAAAACCACACATTTATGGATTTTGACACGCTTTTCGGATTTTCATTGCCTTTGCCATGTGTCTGCCACCCCACTTTTAGCATTTCTTTTTCTATTTTTACAACAAAATGAAAATATTTCCTGCTTTCACCAGCGCCACATGGATTTGTACATACATATGCATTTACATCTGAAATTCTCATGTTTACTATAAATATGTATTTTTATGTGTATTTACTAAGCACTTTTGCTTTCTTCCTATTTATAAATGTACATACATGTGTATATATGTATATATGTACATATGTATATACGAGACATGAATATAAGTATATTTTGTATTAGTTTTTTGCGTGCTTCCAAAGCAATTTGGTGGCAGCGGCCAGCCAACCAGCGTCAACCCATCTATTAAGAGACCATTTTGCCAAACGCCGCTGATGGCAAAGGCTCTCCGCCTTGGCTGGCCACGAGATTGTTTAGTCTGTGATGGCATTTCGTTGGCGCGTATTCTCCACAAATTTCGTGTCCGTGAAGGGTTTTTCGAATTGTGATATTTCAAAATCCAACAAGTTAGACCGGCGCGCAGCTTTGCCTCAAGGGATGCATGATTTTTCAGTTCAAAAACCAAATATGCAAATGTTCGCGGTGAGTTGATTGAAAGACGCGCGCAATCGATTGATACGCGTATTAAAGTGTACATATGTATATGTGTATGTAAGTAAGCTTATAATTTCCGTCCACAACTGCCAAAAATTAAGTGGGTTATGTGCAACAATTCGAAAACGCCAAAAGTGATTTGTGTGCATGTGTTTATGGCAAGTGTTGAGTTAATTATTATTTCTGAAATGTATAAATTTTGCGAAAAATTTAGCGAAGAAAATATTTGGCTAATGTTGTAAATGCAGTTGTAAATAATATTTATCACAAGTGTAGTAACGGCGAGGAAAAATAATTCAAAAGCCATTGTTAAGTAATAATTTCCACGGCATGGAGAGTGTTCATTCGCGGCCCACCTTCACGATCACCGATGATATCAATGAAGATCGTGAAATGAATTCAGATGCCACCGTCAACTATGAGTGGGATGAGGAAGACGAGTTGGAAAGGAATAATAAAATACAGGAATTAATGCTGCGCATACGCTCCTGGGTGCGCTTGCCACGGAACGACAAGTAAGTGCTTAGAAATAAGGCTAAATTATAGATTATATATAAAAACAGTTAAAATTTTGAAAATTATTGCTCTATCATGTTTTATGTATCAGGTGTTTTATAATTATGACAACCTTTGGTACCCTTTGAAAACGAATTATATGTATGTATATCAAATTTTCTTCTTTATTGGCGTAACCACCGCTTATGCGGTTATAGCCGAGCTTACAATAGCGCGCTAGACGTTCTTTCTTTTCACTATTTAGTGGTAATTCGAGATATTAAGTGCAGCCTGGTCCTTCTCCACTCTCCAACGGAGTGGTGGTCTTCCTCTTCCTCTGCTTTCAGCGGCGGGTACTGAATCGAAAACCTTTAAAACTTGAGTGTTCTACCCCATCCGGACAACATGTCCTAGCCAGCGTAGCCGCTGTCTCTTAAAACGCTGAACTAAGTCAATGTCGTCCTATAACTCGGTCAGATTATCGCTCCATCGGCTGCGTTATTCGCCGTTGCCAATGCGCAAAGGAGCATAAATATTTTGCCGAACCTTTGTCATCTTGGTCTTTCTTCGTCGAGCGAGGACTTTACTTCTTATTTGCCTACTCAGTCCGAAGTAGCATCTATTGGCAGAGGTTATTCTGACCTGGATTTCGAGGCTGACATTGTTGTTGGTGTTAATGCGGATTCCAAGATAGACGAAATTATCCACGACTTCGAAGTTATGACTATCAACAGTGACGTGGGAGCCAAGTCGCTAATGCGACGCCTGTTTGTTTGATGACAGGAGATATTTCGTCTCAGACCCATTTACTTCCCTTCTTTGTCCAATTTGGAGAAAGCGCAACTAACGGTGCGGTTGCTTAGGCCAATGATAACGATGTCATTGGCGTGTGCCAGCAGCTCGAATTATTTTCTCCAGAAATAGATTGAAGAAGTCGCACGATACGGAGTCGCTTTGTCTGAAACCTCGTTTGGTATCGGACGGTTCGAAGAGGTCCTTCCGGATCTGGTCGGAGCTTTTGGTATTGCTCAACGTCAGTTTACCCAGCCGTATTAGTATCGCGGGAATACCAAATTCCGACATAGCTTCATAAAGGCAACTCCTTTTCGTGCTGTCAAAAGCAGCTATAAACTCGGCGATGAGTTTATGATGAGTTTTTCACAGTTCTTTTCCAAGATTTGTCTTATGGTGAATATCAGATTAGTCGTTGGTTTTTCAGACCTGAAGCCACACCAATAAGATTCAATCAGTTTGTGGACGATGGCTTTGATCTTTCACACAATATGCTCGGCAGAACTTTATATGCGATGTTAAAGAGGCTTATCCCACGGTAGTTGCCGCAGATTGTGGGGTCACCCTTTTTGTGGATTGGGCAGAGCACTCTTAAAATCCAATCGTCACTCATGCTTTCGTCCGACGAAGAAGCTGATACATGCTCCTTTTCAGTTCTTCGCCGCCGTATTTGAATAGCTCTGACATCGACTCATCGGCCCCTCCACTTTGTTGTCTTTCAGACGGGTTATTGCCATTGATAACGAAGAATAAACTAATAAAAATGAAGGAACAAAATAATTTACGGGTCATCTAAATTCGAGAAGAGAATGGGGAAGGGCGTGGTTGAAAACAATTTATCCCTATTTTCAGCAAGAGCTCCAGTATATTTATAATCAAGTAAGCTTAAACCCTGTTGTTTACTGTATTAGGACTCCTTGTTGTTAGTACCGACTTCCCTCGTCTATGCGATGCTCTTTTCTCATTACCTCAGCAGTACTCAGAAGCAGTTAACAGTTAACGCTAGAGGAAACTCTCACCACATAAAGACTAAATATGAAATTACGTTCAGAATCAGAGGCAGCCATATTTAATTAGTTTTTCTACGGTTTTCGGTAACATTTTACTAATTAAATTGAGGAAGTCTCAGTATTTATGTGGTTTAATGTTAAACAAAGCTAAAAGCCGCAAATAGTTTTAATTAACCGCTAGTAACCTCAAATGTAATTAAATATTATCAAAAGTAACCTTGGAGACAGAAGTGCTCAGGCAATTCGACCAACTTTTCTCATGAAAACGAAAAGAGTCTCGTCTAATTGTGTTAATGTGCTAAAGGTTTAAATGACATTCTTGGAAAGCTGTGAACAATCAAACAATTATATATATATATGTATGTATGTATGTATGTATGTATGTATGTAGCTATTGACATATATTTACACATTAATATATGTGCTTACTTGTGTAGTTTCCTTGTTGGCTGGTAACAACCAGCATTTGTTTGTGCCTTTCTGAGGGAGGCAGACATCAGACAGGCACATTCGCATATACTATATATCTACATACATACATACTTTATATATTTATTTATTTATGTATGTATCCGCCACTTTCACTACCAGCGCTTATGCCAACATCTATCGCCACCATCTTCTCGCTTTCCGCTTTTGTATCCGCATATGACGCAATTATCACAACCCACTAAGCCTTTGTGCGTCTCTGTATGTGTTAGTGCCACATAGCGGTGCTTACATTTCGCTTACTCTTCCTCTTTTGCTTTCTCTTCATAGCTCTTTGGCAATTTGTTTACACTGGCTTAACTGCTTATTTGGCTGTCCGCTTTGTTTTTGGTCCCATTTCAGCCTTTAGTCATGCCGTAGCTGAGAGGCTTGCAAAATTTATATGCGTCTGGAGGCCAGAACTTTGTACACTAAGATTTTTATTTTCTTCAACTTATGAGTTGCAGGGTCAAGAGGTCATTGCGTGCCATAATCGCTCTGCATATTTGTATTTTAATCATCATTTTATAGATTTTCTTATGATTTGCTGCTCCCTGGAGCATATACATATATTTCGGTGGTTGGTTAAAGTCATCCGTCTTTGGATGGAGTAAAGGAGAGGAGCATATCCTTGAAAAACTCACTTTGTAAACTTTAATTTAATAATAAATCACAGAGAGTATGAGAAATACGTGTTGAGATAAAGAAGCATGTAGAACTAGAATTATTGCAGGTTCCCAGGTGTGTGGGTTTAGCTTTAGTCCATTAAAGATCTAATTTGTGTTCCGTATCCAGTTATCTATTACAAAGCACTTTAAAGCCCTTATAACTTGTTGATGTCTTCATTTGTCCTAACTCAGAGAATGTTGTTCTAACGTCTATTCGTATAACAACACAAGGTCTCTTGGACTACAGGTCATTAATAGCGAGTAAGAGTGTCCTGTCACAAAAGTTTAGGTTAGGTTAGTCTGGTAGATTAATGAGTGACGCATAGACCAGTATGGATTCTTTGAGATATACGATGCAGTTCGGTTACGAATTCCATAAGGAGTGGTTATACTTTAGGATGCCTGTGCTTGACGCAAATTTCAACAAAATCTGTGACCTCATTGACGTTATCTCTTCCAGTGTCTCATACCGAGTTGTCCAAATGTTTAAAGCATAGCCCTGTCAATGCGGTGCTTCATTGTTTCGCCGGTGCCTTGCTCTTAACATTTCCCGCAGTCTTCTTGATCTAACATCCCCATTCTGTAAGCGTGCATCTTCATCATGCTATGTCTAGGGAGTTTTATTATCATGTTCTCTGCAACACTTCTAAGGAATACCAGTAGGAACTTTGCATATTTCCAATCTACCGTTTTACACATGAATTTCCTAGTTTTGCACTCAGGTTGATCGTTCCATGCTCCTATCCAGATCGTCGCATAGACAATGGATGGAATTTCTAATGTTAATCAAGTTTTCCGGTGACAGCTGTACACCACTCGTGGAAATCTCCTTAACTATCTTATTGCCCTCGATACCTTTGTGGCCAGACACTCAGTAGAGGGTAAGTCGCTTGGTTCTGACACACTCTCCACAGCTGCCCTACTTTTCAAGACTCTGGAGTTGTTTACCGATGCATCTCAGGCATTTTATATAGGCTTTTTAATAGAGAGAGCCATTCGTAAAAACCTTTATTTTATGGTACTGGATATCTTATTTGAATCAATAAATATTGCTCTTAATGTGGATATGACTTCAGAAATAATATAAAAATGTTCGAAAATTTCCAAACTAGGTATTTTGCTTTTAATTACTTTGGACTAGTCACTTTTGAAACTAGTTGCTTTCAAACTAATTACTTTTGTAACTAGTTACTTTTGGAATAGTCACTTTGCAACCAGTTACTTTTGGACCAGTTGTTTTTAAATTCATTTAAATCAAGACAAATCTTGTTGACTATGACCTTTATTTTATGGTACTGAATATCTTATTTGAATCAATGAATATTGCTCTTAATGCGGATATGACTTCGAAAATAATATAAAATTGTTCCAAAACTTCCAAACTAGGTTCTTTGCTTTTAATTACTTTTGACTAGTCACTTTTGAAATTAGTTGCTTTCAAACTAATTACTTTTGTAACTAGTTACTTTTGGACTAGTCACTTTGAAATTAGTTACTTTGCAACCAATTATTTTTGGACTAGTTGTTTTTAAATTCATCGAAATCAAGACAAATCTTGACGACTATGCAAAAAACTGTTAATTACTTTTTGACCGTAACTAGTTACTTAGGAAAGCAGTTTTTAAATTTATGTGCCAGTATAACAAGTATAACATTATTAATTGGATTAATGATTACAATAGCTATAATCATATGACCCCTATCTAATTAATCAATCAATGACAATATTGGAAAATTTTCCACTTAATCTGGCTGCTTCTATATAATTGTGCATACAATTTAGCAATAAACATGTTGAAAAATAGTCCCATCTGCGCTTACAGATTGGTCTATAATATAACCAATAAGATGTGAAAATCTTATTTGCCTTGATATTAATAATCTCCAAGTGATATACTAATAATCAATTAACATATCCGAAGAAGTTCAATTGCAATCCACCCACCCACAATAACTCTGCGCCGCCAATTATCGCTTGCTTTGGTTAATTTATTTTTTATTATTAAAAGCGTCAGCATTTCCTATTGAAACTTAATATTTTTCAAGCTGTTTAAAAAAAAGCACTTTAAAGTTCTGACGCCCGCTAAATGCGGCCTAAAAAGTTGCTAATGGACCACCATTTGCGCACATATGGCTATTAGCATGCGAACAGTTTTAGCACATCGGGTAGCAAGCACAGATTTTCCGCACTTAACCGGTTAATAAATATCGATTAAATTATTTGCGAAATTGATTTAATAAAGCGCCAAAAATAACTCTTTCAAGCGCTCAATTAACACCATAATTGCGTTGATTTCTTTTATTTTTCAATTATTTGTATTTATGCCAATCTAATTAAGCCACGTGATGCGCTGCGTTTGCAAAACTTCCAAATAATTTTCAAACTAATTGATTTAACAAATAATTGTGCATTAATTCGAAGCTTTGGACGCATAATTGTCGGTCAGATATCAATTACAAGCGCAAATAGAATAATTGCAGTAATTTGTAGTGATTCTTCTTAAGTAACGAGGGAGAAATGTGGGGGAAAGAATGGAGAAGAAATTCGTAAGTAGAAATTATTATAATAAAACGAATATGCTAAAGGACAGATTTTAAATTGGATATGAGATTTCAAGTGCCTCATTTGCATATCAAAATACCAATTACATTTTTAATTACAAGGCAAAATGCTCAGCTGGATGATGATGTTCTCATTAGTATCGCATTTGTTATTTGATTTGAATTATGTGTAGAGATGTATGTGCGAGTATGGAAGATATTGGCATTGGGAACATTTTTAAAGAGAAATTTTCTGTATGTAATTATAATGTAATTATCATAAAATTACTATTATTTATTCTTCACGTAAGTAACATAAAGCATGCTCATGGTCTATCAAAATATTGTGAAGTCAACCAATTCTTTTATATTTATAATGAACTTTAATGAAGCAAATATATACCATTTCGGTCAATCACTTTTTGCCATTTTTCCGCTAGAGACATTATTCCATCATTGTAAAATTTTTCTGGTTTCTCGGCGAAAAACTGCGATTACTAATTTTCACAGGCTTTTCTTGAAGCCAACTTTACACCATTAAGGGTGTTCTGTATTGACCAAAACAAATGGTATTCCGATGGTGAAAATTCAAAGCTATATGGTGGATGCATCAAAACATCACAGCCAAACTCTGCAAGTTTTTGCCGAGTCATCAAAGATGTGTGTGGTTTAGCGTTGTCTTGATGGAAGACGAAGCCCTTTCTGTTGATGATTTCTGGCCATTTCTTTCGATTGCTTGCTTCAATCTCAGCAGTTGTCGACAGTAAAATGTAGAATCAATCGTTCTGCCAGTCTGCAACAGCTCAGAGTGAATAATTCCTTTCCAATCCCACCAAACACTCAGCATAACCTTGCGAGGCGTCAAACCTGGCCTTGCGACCATTTGTTGAGTTTCACCACGCTTGGACCATGATCTTTTTCGCACATTATTGTCGTATTTGATCCACTTTGAGTCTTCCAGTTACCATTCGGTTCAAAAATGGTTCGATTTCATCTCGCTTCAGCAAAGAATCGCAGATTTTAATTCGGTCCATTGAATTTTTCACAGACAATTCATGTGGTACCCAAACATCGAGCTTTTTTTTTGTAGCCAGCTTATTTTAAATGGTTCAAAATGAACCAAGTTCCTTAGCGATGTCATGGCTTCTTATGTGACGGTCCTGGTCAGTCTTTTCCATAATTTCATCGAACTTTTCAACGAAAGGTCGACCAGAGCGAGATGCATCTTTGACATCAAAATTTCCAGATCGGAAGCCAGCGAACCATTGTTGTTCTATATGAACTGATGCAGCAACGTCTCCGAAAATTTCACAAATTTCATTGGTGGCTGGAGTGGCATTCTTCACTCAAAATTTCAAAATTTAGCGAATTTCTTCATTATTTTCACTAATTTTTGAACAGTTGTAATTTTTTTCAACTTTTCCGAATTTTTTTTTTGTTTGTAATAAAATTAAGCTTTAAATCCAACACTATATGGTATGACACAATATGATTGGTAGCACTAGAGATATACAACTGTAAAGTTAGCTATTGACAAAAGACGAAAAGACTTTTTCGACTACCCTATATTTTTCGTTTCATTTTAATTATATTCTCTTCCTTTTCCAATAGGTTTCATACTTCATGTTTTTTTATTCTTTATCATTTTCAAAGGCTTCAGCTGCGCCATAAAATTTCTTTAATATAAACCAATTTCAAAATTAAAAAAATATATTTTCTCTCAATTACTTGCAGAAAATGGAATTATAATTGTAATTTACATTATAAAAATTATTTTTAATTCATTCTAAATTTAAAATCATATAAAACTAAAAGTTTAGTAATAGAAAAAAAATTGTCCGAAATATTTTCACACACATTAGTTTTTGTATATGTATGTACATATATTTTGCCACAATTTCTAGTATATTTGCATATTAAATTGTACACACAATTATCGTATAAATTTGCTTAATTGAGCTCATTCAAGCGCATTGCCTCAACGGTACGCTAAATTTAGTATGAAAGTGAGCGTAAAAATAGTAGCGAAACATTTGTATGCTGCAATAAAAATTAGTCTAATGGATATTTCCTACAAAAAGAAATGCATGCCTATGAAAAAAGTGAAAATTTTGCATGATTAACGTAGTACGTTAACTGATATACGGACATGTTTATACCATAAATGACATATGTACGTAATATGTACCGAAAAGTACACTGAGCAAAAAAAGTCTACCAAAAAGAGTAATAATTTGATTAAAAAATATCTTGTTTGAGAGCTGATGAGCTCGCTTGATCACATCACCACATCATTAATAATCGTTTGTCTCGTGTTCGATTTCGTTTTACTTGTATTAACCTCATTTGATGCTTTTCCAACGATGAAGAAAGTAAAATTGCCACATATCGATGCAAAAACTCGGGTTTAGTACGCTTGAACATCTCCAAACGGCGGTTTTCAAGCATAAATCGGCCGATACTGCTGCAATTTCACGTTTGATATTCGTACGAAGTTCACTAATCGCCGCTGGCTTGTTGGCATAACCGGCCAATCGACTGGACCATTTCGTGAGATAACACTTCACCATACTTGGTTTTCAATAAATCGATTGTGATATTCGTTGGGTGACTTGTGGCACTATCCATATCATCCAATTCGATTCTCATTCACATTAACGCACCGATCTTGAATATCACGGCAGAAGTACGGAATATTGATGCCACCGGCCCATAAATCGCACCAAACCGTAATTTTTTCAGGATGCAATGGTGACTCGTGGAGTACGTGTAATGCATATTTTACTTATGGACGAAGTCATTCAGCCAAAAATGAGCTTTTTCGATGTTGCTCAGCCTAATTCACGAACATACGACGATTTTGTTGGTCAAACAGCTTCAGTTCTTGCGTCAATTTGATGTTGTAAGGCTGTAAGCCAAGATCTTTTCGCAAAATTCGATACAACCACGTCACAGAGATGCCCAACGCTAGAGAACGACGTGTGAGAGACTGATTTGGTTATTCCTCAATTGATGCGTTAGAGGCGGCAATACTACTCTACAGCAGGGGCACTTTTTTGTCTCACTGATACGGGAACATTTTGTACAGTGCCTGTAGATTCAAATTTTTCCACTAGAAGCTCAATTCTTGATCTAACGGGACGATTACGCCGACCATAAATTGGACGTAGCGCTATTAAAGTTGAGGCCATTTACTCCGAATTTCGACAGTAAATTTTTATTATTTCAACTCGTTGTTGGAATGTATATATTTCCATGATAAAATGACAAACCTTACTGAAGGGAAATGTCAAAAGAGCGGGAAAAAATATAGCTTCAGTGGCTGTCCCTTTCGGTCTACTTTTGTGGCGCTCCTATGGAAAAACCCGCTACTTTGGAAGGCTGTAACTCAAAAAATATTTTAAATATTCATATGACGTTTTAAAGTGACATTTTTTAAATTATAGTCTACAGTATATCTATACCAAAAGTTAGATAATTTATTTTCACCCTAGGTGTGCCTCTTAAAGTTTCTACGGATGCGTAAAAACCCGTTAAGCAGTTATGAAAATACCTGACTACAATCAATTCCTATTTTAGTATTGTACATAAAGCTAAATTGTTCGGAATCCTAAAATGCCAATAATATTGGGTAGTCGAAAAAGTTTTTTCGTATTTCGTCAATAGATGTCTTTGCAGTCGTATATCTCCAATGCTACCAATCACATCGAGTCATACCATATAGTGTTGGAAAGGTGAGATTTTCAGTTTCGTAATATTTCATAAATGTAAATGTATTTTCATTTCAAGAAGGGTATAAAGCTTTCGGCATAACTAAAAGCGACGATTGTTTATTGCATTGCATTTGTTTGTTTTTATTTCTATGGAATGTTTGTTTTTTTACTGACTGAGCATTAACCGTTAACCACAGACGTAACTATATACCCTGGTATATGTACGTATTGACGTATGTGTGTATGTAAGTATGTATACACGTATTTTCTGTCTGCTTAATTACCTAGTTGACAGCAATTCATTAATGAATAAATATAGTGACTAAATTATTTTACGACAATTTTATTACTCATCCAACAATTAACTAAATATAAATGCGACTTCTGATATTTCACATTCTAAACTACGTAAAATGCAGCAAATCATAAAAGAGTGTGGCAATAAAAGTTTGCATATCGCAAAAGTGCAAGGCGCCACACTTAATGGCTGCGCATGAAACAAGCATTAAAAAAATATTTGTTTTGCTAATCTTGGCGAAGGAAAATTACCGCTTTACAATTCGCAATTCAGCGTAGCATTTTATGAAGCTTCTATACGCATCGCGAAGAGAGTCTTCTGTAGCATTAGCGACGCTCTTAATAAGCACTCATAAAGACTAAGTATTTGATTATTGTGAAATTCATAATGAAATTCTTGTGAAATAAATAATAATAATTTTTATTATTATTAAAGGAAGGCGGCTAAGAAATATTCAAAGAACTTTGTTACATCCGAGCACTCTTTTGTTTTTTTTTTTCGTTTTTCCTTTGTATGTAAATGCTTCTATAGTGATTAGCTACAGCCTTGTTTACAGCTAATATTTACACGCCCACTTAAATGAATCGTCAACCCACGCAGATTTCTGCCCACTTTTACATAAACCACGACTTCTGGTATATAATTAAATAGAAATTAACAGTTGTTGTGTCTCTAGAATGTCTGTCTGGTTATTCACACTGTAATTGATGAGCGGCGGAGAAGTGGACTAGTAGTCTTAGATTACCAAGTACACAAAATATGTAGTAATGCAGAGAAATGAAACGGACACTGGCGGGACCAGCCTTTCTGTCCGCTTAATAAAGTTGTCCGATAAATAGATTGTCGGCCCTTAGAGTTATCAGTGCTTTCCGAACAATATCAATTGATGCTGCTGAAGTAATAGCCAGTATGATGCCCAAGACATCCAGTGTGACGAAAACGAAGGTGTATACAAGTTGTCAGAGCCGACTATAGGAGCCTAAAGAGAAGAGAGCTTAACAATATGGTAGTAGAGGTGGTAAACCTCACTCAAAAGACGGTGAACCCACAGACTAATACCGGACATCCACCGGATCGACAGACGATATGGCGACCTAGATTTTGACCTAACCCTAAAACTAAGTGGACATGGGTGCTTTAGAAGCTAACTGTATAGATTTCAGCACGAAATCAGTCAGTCCGAATTGTCCGAAGTGTTCAGAGTGCTTTGAAAACACTGAGCATGTATTCTTTAACTGAGCATGTATAGTTTAACGGTGGAAAATTTGTCGGCACTCATGTGTCAGTTCACTGCATCAGCGAAGCGGCAGTCTCAATCATGGTCGTTCCGTGGCAAAGTCTGAAGCAGGAGCAGATAGTAATCACTTGCTGTCCAATCAATATGGTGACTGCCTAAGAATTAATCGAAACTAAACGGCTAACTCTCTGACCTCTCTCTCTTCTTCAATGCAAGGAGCTTGACACCCACCCCCATTAAATCCATGAACTGGACTAAGAGTACAGACTGGATCTTTAATTACAGTCGATGGCATTAGAATTCCGATTGTCAATAATCCGAAGATTTCAGGTGTAACATTCGACAGCCTGCGATACTTCACTCCTCGTAATACCGCGTTAGCTGCCAAAATACAGAGTCGCTTAAGTCGCTAGCCGGCAGCTCATGGGGAAATGCCGAAGATACTTTTTTGACAACATATAAGGCAATCGGCCGACGGGTCATAAGCTTGGCCGCGCCGATATGGCCGCCTGAATGTAGTGAAACGTAGAAGAAGAAGCTTCAAACGTGTCGAAATACTGCACCCTGGACTATTACATGAAGCCTCTTGATGTCTTCGGTTGAACACATACACAGCGAGATCCACATGTTTCCAACTAAGGAACAGAATGAGCTTCACTTCAATCAGTCGTCTATTTGAAGACGCCTTCGAGGAACGTCAAGTGGTGCCTCCTTCCAAAAGCCACATATAAAGAAAACTCTTTCTTCCGAAAGTTCAACCTCTTCCAGTCTTTTGGTTCTTTCCTTCAAGTTGGTGATTTTGAACTTAACCGTGATAAACATATAGGTTAATACGAAGTAGTAACCATTTGCTGGCGGCCTTCTCAAAAAGCGATGTGTGTGTCTCTTTACTATAGCAATTATTATTAGAAATTCTCAATAACATTACCCAGAACCGTAAAAGGAGAAGCATTCAGCGCAGATATTTCAATATCTATGTACTATATCTATATATAGTATGTAAACAATGCTATAACAGTAATATTTGCAATTTCTAGCGGCTTGCAATTTCGCATTTTAATGGCACTCATTTAATTCGTTTAAGTGGAATCGAAACGTAAGCCGAGCATGATTGCCCAATATGAGTGTTTGAACAAGTGGCGCAGTGGGTTCGAGGGTGAGACAATGCGTTCACGTTCGCTTTGCAAAATCTTCGCTTTGACATTGTCGTCTGGTTGTCTATTGATGTTTCCCCGACCGTACACATATTCGCATTCAACCAGCATAACATAACCTTAATTGTGTAGGTCTTCTTGGTAGCCAAACTGGCTGAGCAGATTAACGACTACTGTGGTCTGAAAATTCGTAAAGTGAATATGTAGACACTCCACTGTGTCCACAGCTTAAAGGTAATGACAATGAGGAGCGTTCAACAATTTGTTGCACACGGGTGCACAGCAGTTTTTTTTCGATTAGAAAGGTGAGCGAGCAGTCAGCCTTTGTCAGGCTGTGTCTACTGGGGGTTAAGGGTTATGGGAGTTTTGCATATGATTTCGATGTGTATTGTATGTGGCAAAATATGGATAGGAGTTTTTGGACATGAAAAGGCTTTAATATTTGGAATTTATGGCAAAAAATTTATTATTAAATATTATTAAAATTTATTGCGAATTTTCATATTTTATATGTGATTTTTCTTTATTTTTAATCTATTAATGAAGACAGTACTTTTTTGTAATTTTGAAATTATTTGAATATCGGAACTGAAAAGAAATCATATTAAAAAAAATTCAAATTTAAAAAACGATAATGATAACTTTTTAAATAATATTTATCTATGTATGAAATCGTCAATTATAGTTTATTTCTCTTATAAGCGAAAATCATTTGTTTCATGCTTTGCCGTTCTTAAAAAAATGCAGATAAAAATTCACAAAGCTAAAGGAAATCCGATTCTCTATTATATCATATATACATACATACATATGTACATACATAAGTACTCAACTTAATTTCCGAATGTCAACAAGGAAATCTAAATCATGTTTTTGCTTACACATATCAGATATACCCTATAGCTACTGTAAATGAGTATGCATGTATGTTTGTATATATGATAAGCAATAATATAAAAACGGCTTGTAAACTCCCATCATAATTATTCGTGTATTTTCAATGGAGATGTGTGCTTAGAGCGTTTGGAAAATACTCAATTGATTTTCAAAAGAGATAAATATTGAACAATGCCCTCAAACATAACTAGTATAGACCAGTTATCACTAACTGAAAGTGGAAATAAACATAATCGTAGCGGTAAATTTAACTGTTTTATTATTATCTTTTTTTATTTTTTAATTTTTATCCACATACATGGTTGTATATAACCCATAACGGTATAAAATTTTTACACACTGACCTCTTTACATACCTTCTTTGTACTTACAACACTTCTTTACGCGTGAAAAAGTCCTTAGAAATTATTATTATTCCAAGAATCCTCATAAAATAGCACATAATTCTCCCAAACGCACTCACTTTCTTATACTTATATAACGCACACATAAATAACATAAGATACACATAAAGTCAGGTAATGCTGCTGTTATAAAATTTAAAAAAGGTTACCAGACTGTCACATGGGCAACAGGGACTTGACATGTGACGATGACACGAAGAGCTTGTAAGGATGCATTAGCATTAAGAACGCCGAAAAGATAGCAGACAAATTATCTTGCGCTGGTGCCGTCCGCATCGCGGTGGCACAACGAAAACTAATGGATTGATGGTCATTCATTCGCTCCTGTCTGACAGTGGCTCGCATTTATTAGTTTAGGAAAAATGTAGTTCTGAGTGGCAGCTTCTGACTCTAAGAATACATGTGTTTACATGCCGCACCATCTTATATGGACATCCCTCTTATCCGGAAAATGTGCAAGTGGGTGTCCGGTTATGAGAAAATTGTAGTGGTAAACTCATAATTTTAAAGTTTTAGAATTTAACGGAAACTTCTTGTTTAATTGCTATGGTTTACTGGGTTACAAAACGGTATAATACAAAAAATTTAACTTAATAATTCAAATTATAATTATTCATATTTAATTCAATATTATAATAAAATGTATGTAAATATATTAATATTTAATATTTTAATTTAAAACCTCTTTTTTACTGGGTTAATTATTTATTTTTTTTTCGAAAATTACCGATTTTAATCAATAGTTTGATAAAAATTATTTATAAAATTTTTCAAAAATTTGAAATAATTTCTTTGATCAACTAGGTTATGAGTCTAAACATTTCCAATTATGTACATGTGTATATACAAATAAAAGTATACATATGTAAATACAAACATCAGCTTCAAAACCAGTTACTTTGGCCCACTGGGTTATCAATTAAACTAACCAAAATGCTGCTATACTAAGGAAAAGGGCACGTGTAGCATCAGAAATAAAAGGCGGCAGCAATAAATACATACCTACATATACAAATGTACATACTTTCCTACATTTACACGCATAACTATCTAGTATTCAAGATGCAAACGGTTGAGTAAAAGCTACACAGCTTTCAACCTGCCGCACGCACTGGAAATCCGACTGGATGGCTGTTGAAAGTGAATTAGCGGTGGAAATGTACGCAGCGTCAGCATGCTGCTGCAGTACACACAGCGCTGCCCACGAGATAACGAATCGATTGCAACGCCAGCAGAACAGTCAACGAGGCGCACTACACTAACCACCTTCACACACAGGGCACTGCTTGTAATGCGCTGCCGACACGCAGCGCATACCCAACACAGTCTCTATATAAGCAATAATTATGCCGGCAAAGCCACGTTCGCTGTCAACGTCGCAGCAGCATCGGGCATATTCCATTCGCCGGGTAATCGGCACTTCGGCATTTGACGGCAGCAGCGACTGCTTGCTGTACGCCAACAAGTTAGATTTTGTTTTCATGACTTTTTCTTTACATTTTGTTTGTTTGTTCCATTTTGACTTCGGCAACAGCTGATAGCTAGTGGTGGTGCTGCTGTTTTTGCTGTTTTCGTAGCTACTGCTGCTGCTGCTGCTATTTTCGCTGCCGTTGCAGTATCGGTCGTCGTTTAACAAGGAAAAGTGCCGCGACCTGAGATTTATTTAGTGTACAACTGTCGTGGAAAACAGACATCGTTCGGAAGGTGCTTAACGAAACGTGCCGTGGCGCAGAATTAAACAATTTCTGGCTTGTCCTAACATGCATTCAGCTGTTGTACATACAAACGAATTTTTTTGTGCTTTGTAAATGAAATTGTGTATAAAAGTAGAAATTAGTTAAATCTACGCGCAAAAATAAGTTAAACGGCGTTTAGTGAAGTTCTTTGAAGTGAGTGGAGCAAATAAAAAAGCATCGTTTATGGAATATTGTAGCGAAGTGCATACGTGATTGAAACATACAGAGGAATAATTTTCCAGTCGGTTTATCTTTTGTAGACTGCATTGTGCCGTGAAGTTGGTGTAGCGAACGTGAGTGAGAGTGTTCAAAACAAAATCAGGAGTTGATAAAACAAAAATATTGATTCCAGTTTATGAATGTTAATTTGTATGAAATCAATGAACCATCAAATTGAGGTAAAAATTTTTTTAGACGTAATGCAAAGTTATGAGTGATTAAGAAAAATGTTTCTCAAAATTAAGCAACAAAAATTTAAAAGTAAAATAATAATTAAAACGACAAAAAAGACATAAATGAATGCATGCATGAATATGTATTTATTAAATAAAAGTATCAGCCGTAACTAAATGGTTATTAATTTGGTCAATTTTATGACCGTTTAAAAGTTGTGGAAAAATAAGTAATTTGCTGAATAATTGAGATAAAAATTTAATTCTTGGGGAAAACTTTATTTAATTAAAAAGAAATATGCTGCATAATTTGAAGAAGTTATAACAAACTATCAACTATTAATAACCCAATCATGATTTTTTTTAATGTTTTTTGCTATGACTAAATGAAATAATTTATATTTGAATTGCCTAAAAAAATGGTCGTTTTTTGAGTTTCAAAATTCATAAATATTAGATACAATAATTATATAACATAAGAAAACTTAACTTTCGTTGCATTGAATCTACAATCCGCTTCGCAGATCCGTACAAAAATTTAATTTTGATCGTTCTGTTTGTATGGCAGCTATATACTATAGTAGTCCGATCTGAACAGTATATTCCAAGATTGTGGCTTTACTTTGGATAATAATCCATGCCAAATTTCATGAAGATATGTTGTCCAAAAAAATGTTTCCATACAAGGACTTGATTTTAGTCGTTCAGTTTGTATGGAAACTATAAGCTATAGTGGTTCGATCGGAACAATATATTCCAACATTGTAGCGTTACTATTGACAACTTATCATGCCAAATTTTATGAAGATATCTTGCCAAATAAAAAATGTTTCCATGCAAGGACTTGATTTTAATAGATCAGTTTCTATGGCAGCTATATGTTAGAGTGGTTCGATATTGGTGATTTCGGCAAATGAGCAGTTTTTAAGGGAGAGAAAAACGTGTGCCAAATTTTAAATCGATATCTCAAAAACTTAGTAACTTTTATGTGTTACAAACTTCATGGTAAACTTAATATGGCCTACATAAATTTCTTAACCTCATGAAAAAATGGTATGGCAACGCATATTTTGCAAAGCAACTGCACTAATTAGCTCCTTTATATATTTTTGAAATTAAATCAATGATATTTTGAATTTACATATGCAAATTTGCTAAGCACCATAGTATTTTCGAATATAAACTACTTGCTAAAAACTAGTTATGTGAGCTATGCAAAGACGGAATTTTGAACTCAATAAATTTATTTAAAAAATTTGCATAAAATATGTAAAATATTTAAAAAAATCCAACAAAAAAAGCACGAGTCAGCTGCAGTTGGTTAGTAGTAGTGCAGTACTACTGGTAGTGTCAGCCAAACTTAAGGCAGTTGGAGCGTGCTTTTCCATTTGATAACTCAAGCATGCAATTAAACGTTGAAAACCAAGAAAAAAAACAAAAACAATGCAACATACGTCATTTCTTATTTAAGATATGTATATCAAAAACGTGCAAATCAGATATACATATGTACATACATATATTAGGGTGGGTCAAACAAATTGAATATTTTTTTTGCGCTTGATACGCTGAAAAATAAGTTTTTAGGCAGTTCTAAAAAAGCGCTTCAATTAACTTTGAGCTCTTAATTGTTACGATTTTTCTATTTTTTCTTACTTTTGGATAGAAAAATCTAAATTTTGCTTCCAATTATTTGAATAAAATGTTTCATGGATTTTGTAGGAAGTGGAATGTCTTACAAAAATGTTTCTTAAGATTTTTTGTCTACCTAATCGCTCAAAATTTAATATCGGTTAAAAAAATGTTTTCCATTTTTACCCACCCTAATGTATTATATTGTGTATATTGTATATGAATATGTATGAATCAAGCTGGTGTAATTAAAAATGTTTACGATTTCTTTGAAATATTTTGAAAATATATACTTATATAGTATATATGTAAATATATAATTTTTAATATGCAGCATATTTTTTTTTAAATAAAAAAACAAATTCACTAAAAAAGAAATATTAATCTGAAATAACTTAGCGTCAGCGCAAGTGTGTAAAATGTACTACTGCATAGTCTCTTTTCCATTACATTAAATATTTAAACACTTATGCTATATAATTTTGAGGCGTACGATCTGCCATTTACTTGGCTTTAGTGTATTTTCCTTTCGGCTACACCTTTCGCTTTTGACAACAAACCAATTTTGCCGCAAACATGTACAAGACACATAATTACAAACATGTTGTGATAACTGTAGCCCCAAAAATAATAACAAACACCAATTTCAGCTCAAAGCGAAGCGCAAGCAGCGCACCGCAGCGCCAAATTTCCAACCAACACTTCCAAAGTAAAATCCGTCCTCAAACACAATGCAAAGGTGGAGTTGTAGAGAGTGTGTACAAGCTACACATAACAGTAATCATTTCAGATAAGACGCCGGTTCTGCAGCTGCATCTGGGCTTTGTACGAAATTTATGGCACTTTTATGTATGAGCGTTTGTATTTGTATATATGTATGAGTGTACTAAAGTTTTACGCATCTATTTCATATTTGTTTGAGCGCATGTTTCTTGTTTTTTGATATCGCACATAAAGCGTACGAAATGCTTTATTTTCCCCTTCATTGCGTCTGCTTTGTGTCATGCGTACTACGCTGCGTATGAGCAAAACGGCAATAATTTTTGTGCGGCAATTCTGGCGGCAGACAGCGAGACCTTCATTACGTGCATCTTTTCGTAATATTTTTTTTTTATATGTATATGTTCGGCACTTAATTAATGGCTTCTCCGCCCTTCACTTCAGCTTGTTTCCTTTCTTAAAGTGTAATGTAATCCCTTTAAGCGCTTCTTTGCTTACTAAAACTGTTTTGATGTTGTCTGGCAGCCTTTTGAAGCCAAGAAATGAAGGAAGATTAAATATTTAAGTGAGCTGACAGAAGAGGAGTATGCTTTATTGAGATTCTTGCCTTATGGAATACACATATATGTTATTTACTGCTTCAGCAAGAAATAACCTCCTTGGTACTCTTTGGTTCAACTTGTTATAGAGAGATATTTAACAACCTCGGTACATATTATCAGGAATCCTGAAGTGAAATATTCTCAGCATCCATTCTTGTTAATTTAAAAAGAATATGAGTATGATTTTCACTGTGGTTTCTATCGTTGATGATTATTACTTGAAGTTAGGTTAGGTTCGGTTCGCTAGGCTAATCTCATGGGGACAACAATTGTGTTACCAAAAGCAGTCCTTTGTGAAAACAAAATATCGTTTTATCACCTTAATTTCTGAAGGTGTGAGATCCGTCAAGTTCTACTCTTGAACTCGAAAAAGCGGATTCGCTTAGAAGGTAGTAATGTAATAGAGTTGATTTAAACCCGTCTTCTTCCACTTAACTTCTAAAACTCATTTGATTTGTAAGATTTTTAAGGCAGGGTGGTTCATTGGGAGTTAATCAGTTGAGATTCCTAAAACGAGGGGAGGTGCCAAGCTCACGTGAGATCCAACCATCCAGTAGTAAAATCTAAGAAGAAAGCTAAGCTGAGCTGAGATCCATGGAGTTTCAGTCTTGTTCTCGAGAATGCGGAACATCTTAGAAGGCAGTAATGAGATCATTCCACTTTGTCTTCTTTTAAATAACTTCGTGGAAGATTTTTAAGGCATGCTAATTCATGGGGATTTCAGCAGTAAAAATTCCTAGAACTAGAAGTGTTACCAAGCTCTCGTGAGGTCCAGCCATCCAGTAGTAAAATGTAAGCTGAGCTAAGATCCATGTAGTTCCAGTCTTGATCTCGACTAGCAGAAATGCCAAGCTCACGTGACGACCAGCCATCCATTAGTAAAAGCTGAGAAGACAACTGAAGTGAGATCCATGGAGCTCTAGTCTTGATTTCGAGAACGCAGAATAGTTTGGAAGGGAGTAATGAGATGTCCTTGTCTTCTTTCAAATAACTTTGTGGAATATTTTTAGTGGTGTCTTGGTGGGTGCTCTCTTGGAAATCCACTTTGGGGCCAAGCACTCAGTAGTAAAATCCAAGAAGTCAGCTGAGTTCTGATATATTTGATAGTAAAAACTGAAATATCTTCCTAGTAAGTTCATCCGTTTACGATTTTTAGCGATTCCACTTTGTCTGGCAACCGTACTATTCTTATGGCGAACTAACTTGATGCCATTGAAAGTGTGGCTATTTCCTAAATAATATGGAGGATACGATAAACGCTTTAAAAGCTAGTATCGCCGTACTGCTGTCGGATTTGGATGGAATGTCCGATTCCTTAACCTCTCTTATACAAATTTATGCTTCTGCGAGGTCTTGGACGGTATTTTATCCAGTTGGACGCCCAAAAATCGGATATTTCTTAACACATCTCTCTTTTTTTTTAGTAAAAATATCAGTTTTTTGAAGAATGATTGTGCTAAATTTTATATACTGCCTTTATTAGGTCCCTTGACTGCGCATATAAATCCAAAAACTTGTGTTCTACTACCTATACGCCGTGGTCTAATATATACCAAAGCTTGCTCTAGCCATTTGCACCCTTCAAATTCGCGCAGCTTTTCTTCACAGCAGACCAGCTGTGCTGGAAATTTAATTAATTTATTTGCGTGTGATTGCTTTTCACTTTTACTGAGCAATGGCGCATATACATACATATATACAGAACAGTTGAGGTTATTTTCCAACACTTTCCATAAGCGGTTGCTATTTTTTTTTTAATTATATACTAGCGCTGCTCGTGACCGCGACTGCCAAACACCACTACAACTCAGCACTGACACTGACGGCCGCACATTGCCACCGCATGACAATGGGTCAGCATTTAAGCGCTTCGATTGCGACGCTACATTATGACACTGAACAGATCTAATTTTGTCCTAATCGTTTTTGTTAGTTTGGCTGCGGTCGCTATGGTGGCTGTGTTGGCTGTGATGACTGCTCGGTGGTTGGTGGCCTCCAACCTGTGCATCATCTGTGTTTTCTGCTCTTGTTTTTGTGCTGGCTCACCACGCAAGCGGCTTTTGTTTTGCCACTTTCCTCAATTCGTTTGTATCTACTTTTCGCTTTTATTATTTGTTTTTCCATCTGCTTTTCCCCTGATTAACGAGTTCGTTATTTCATTTTGTTCCCAGCGCAGTTGATTCGGCGCCTCGCGGGTTGCTGCTGAGACGAAAGCTGTTGTTGTTGTGCTTTCCGCCCACTCTGTTGTCAATTAATTCACCTTAATTATTTTCTGCATTGTAAGCGCATTTTTTTTTTTTTTGCTTTTGCTTTACTATTACTAAGAAGTAGACTTATCGGTGAAGGGTGTAGTGTATGTGCAATTCTGTGCGCCAAAAGTTATTTTAGTTAAAAATTTTCCTAGGAATTATGAACTTGCCTTTTATAGATAAACGCCTGCAGTGAAATTTTTTTATAATTTTCACAAGCTTCCGTTCAACAAGCCGATTTCTTCGAACGCTCCAGGCTCACAAACTTAGATTCCCAATGGAAATTCTCTTTCATTTGTTTGTGCAAATCAGCATGTTGCTCCCTTGGGTACTTTCGGCTCACTTCTTTGCTTAGCTGCGGTGGTGGCAACCGCTTCAATTGCCCCAAATTTTGCTGGTCCATAAGTCATTCTCGCTGTATTTACACGAAGAACTCAAATAGTAAAGTATGCCGGATGCCAGAAATTCTGCAAATATACTTGTTTGCAATAAAGTTACTTGGGAAATTTTTGGGCGGCAAAAGCAAGATGAGAGAAGCGGATGAGCGCACAGAATTGAATAATGTGGTACATATTTCATCAAAGGAAATAAATGTGATTGAAGATTGTGAGCTGAGTCAAAGGCTGAGGTGCTATGACTTAGGAAAAAGAAAAAAAAATGTGCAAGATTTCAGCAAAATTTTAATTAATTTATAATTTTGTATACGTTTCCTACTAAGCTATAGCAATTTTCCTTTTATATCTACGATTAAAAGATTTTTTCTTTTAAATCTTCTCTGTTGCTATTTCGAAGATTTTCTATTTCGATTATGTCTTTTAGGGTGATCGAGGTTCCCTACTTCTTTTATAGAAAAAACATCGAAACTTCAAATTTATTGGGGAATGTTTACTATCATTCGAAGGATCATTCTTTGGCATCTATTTTTTTGAAAATAATCTCTTTCAAATGTTGGCCGCGGCTACCTCTCAGTTGGTTCATCCGTTGAGTCCAATTTTCGATGACTCGTGCGAGCATTTCGATTGGTAACGCGCGAATGACATGAGTGATGTTTTGCTCTGGGGCCTAAATCGAAGCGGGTTAGTCCGCATAGACCTTAGACTTTACAAATCCCCATATAAAAAAGTCTAACGATATCACATGATATTGGTGGCCAATCGAACGGCCCAAAACGTGAAATTATCTGCTCATCGAAGTGTTCTCGCAATAAATCCATTGATTGATGCGATGTTTGGGAAATGACACTTTTTTGTTGAAACCAAAAGTCGCCGAGATCACGAGCTTCAATTTCAGGCAACAAAAAATCGGTTATCATGGTGCAATAACGGTCGCCATTGACGGTTATGTTCTCATCGGCTTCATTTTTGGAGAAATATGGACCGATGATTCCACTGGTCCACAAACCACATCAAACCGTTGTTTTTTTCTGGATGAAATGACAACTCTTCAGGTTGCTCTTCGTCCCAAATGCGACAATTTTACTTGTTTATAATAAACATTGAGCCAGAAATGGGCTTTGTCGCTGAATAAAATTTGCCTCGAAAATGTCGGATCTTTTTGGAACTTTTTACGTACACATAGAGTGAAGCGATTTCGCTTGGGAAGGTCGAGCGGCTCATTTCTGGCATAAGCTGTATTTTGTACGCTTTCAGTTTAAGATCTCGACGTAAAATGCGTCAAGTCGTTCCATACATCAGTCCGAGTTGCTGCGAACGGCACCGAATCGATACTCCTTCTCTTTCTCGGACTTCGTGTACACTCTCAGCTACGCCTGCTATATTTTCTACACTGCGTGGTGGATGACATATCCAATAATAAATGCTGGGTCTCAAGATGGATGATGGTGTTACGAATAGAATGAAGATTATGTTGTCTATAAGTTGAGCATTCTTTACAGAACGTGAAACGTAAGTCTGAAAGTCTATCATGAAATTTGTAAAAGTATTGGACAAAAATAACATGACAGCTTGACACGACTCATACGTAACCTGTCAAAAAAGGCTATTGATAAAAGTACCTCTACTTGTATCACCCGTTATTATACTATAATCCGGCCTCAACTCCATTGAAACAATCCGCTTCGTCTCGAACAATTCCACAGTCTACTAAACGCCATTCAAATTGAGCTTTCAACATAAATACGGTTATATGAGTACAAATTCGAGTACAATCATCTAATTTAAAGTTAAATAAAAACTCATGACACGCGTTAAGTGTCTTCTGCGTCTTCTGCGTCTTCTTAACTCACTTTATTTGTGTTGTCTTTTTTTATTCTTTTATGAGTGAAATTTATTTATGTATTTATATGAGTGTGCACAATTGTCAGATGCATATATGTATGTCTACATATATATATGTATGTATATATATCCAACATATTAGAGTGTCTCAACTCGTGTGGGAAACTTTAATCTTTTAAGAATTTTTAGCAGCATTACTAGGTCATAGATTCTTCATTATATGTGAGAATATCTTTTCCACTTCGCGATAAGGTTTATGAGAGACTTTTAAATTTTGTCGAGAGAAAAGTTTAGTCGGTACAGTATCCTGGAGAATCCTCTGAAATTGAGCTTTTCTAGAAGACTTCTAAAAATAATGTAACCGCTTAGAACAGTTCCTTTTGGATCTTTTGGCATAAAACTCAAATGAAGAAAGAGGTTCTTCATGCTTGGTTTATTGTTTTAGGATAGAAGAGTGAAGAAAACCGTTTCAAAAAAGCTTACAAAAAATTTCCTATGAATAAAATCGATCAATCTAATTTTATTCATAGGAAATTTTAGTCGGTTTAGTGACCCGGAGAACCCTCTGAAATTTAGTTTTCTGAAAGGCTTCTACAAATAAGGCATCTGCTCAGAATAGTTCCATCAGAATCTTTTGGTAAAACATTCATTGAAGAAAGTGGTTCCTTTTCATGTTTTAGAGTAGAGTGGAGCAACTTCTTCAAAAAAGCTCACGAAAATAGACTAGGATCAGTTATTCATTCTACAGTACAGGCAACTGCTTGAAAAAAGCTTACGAAAATATGCTAGTATGATAGCCTGCTAAACATTGATTATTTGTTAACCAAGCTTTCTTTGGAAATTTTCGGTATTCTATGTTACCTCTTTGACATTTTTTTATCTCTTTCAAGCTACAAGTATGTATATTAAGCTGAGCACTAAGAAATCACAAGTAACTTGTATATTGACGAACTTGTTTGAAAATACTGATCTTCGGAAAAGATGTTCTTAATTTTTCACAGTGAAAGCACACAAAGTAGCTTTTTGAGAGCTTTTAATGCCGTTCTTAATATTTTCACATTCAAAGCTTACAAGTGAGCTTTTTGAGAGCTTTTAGTGCCCATTATGTTCTTAACTACATCAAAATATTATAAACCTGCTATAGAAACTTAATAGCGAGGAAATTTGTATTTTGAATTTCGCAAAGATTGCTCCCAACTAATGCCAATACATACTCATACATACTTATATAAGTACATAAAAATAGTTGAGCTTTCTAAAAAAGTGAGGATATGTGATATTTAGATAGAAGTCAGTAAAGAAAAATTATTTATAATTTAAACGCATAAAATGTCATGGGCTCTGCACTAAGGTCTAACATACACACACACGCCTCAAAAAGAAAAAAAAAATAAATATAAAAATAAATGTCAGTTTATCCCCAGCTGTAGTTTGAGTGCTGAATTGGTTTTATGCTACAACGATTTTATTTAACACACAAACACATAAGCAAATCGATTTTGTAGAACTTTTGCGACGCCTTGCTGAACTTTCCATAATAGCATTATGACAATATAAATATATACATACATATGTACTTATGTATATGTATATGAATATGGAAACCACAATTCTTTGAAAATTTTTGTAGTTAGATTTTTCGGGAAATTTTTTCAATATTTTTGATTTTCTACTAAGAATCTTAAATCAGCTATATAACATATTTACTATTACAATTTTTCACTTTTGTTAGCTTGAGCTTTCGTATCCCAAGTAATCCTGTAAACTTCAGTTGTCACTTTAATATATGTATACTATATATAATTTCTGTATAAGTAATTGATACTTCTTCGGAGAAAGTAACTTAAAGCATATGTGCTTTCAAATGTAAACAAATCTCAATAAAACTTATACACACCAACGAAAGTGTGAAGACAACAGGTGTTGTGTATTCAATTGGAAGTTTATGATTATGCTTTGCCGATTGATAGCTTGCAACCAGCGTTACTTTTGATTTTATTTTTTACTTAACAGCAATGCACAGCTGCAGAGAGGTTTTGACATATAATCTATTTTTTAGAGCTAATGAACTTGAAGTCAGTTATTTTTGTCGATTTTGACTTATTTAAAGCTTTAATTTTGCTTTAAGAATTCACTAATTTCTATTGCTACAACGACAATAATTTTTGTCTCTCGTTCGAGTCTTTTGTGTCGTTTTCAAGCCCAGCTCTCAACCCTGGCGAGGGTTGGTTAGCCTTCTGACTTTAGCTCACCTTCAAACAGATGTTCTTTGGCTACCCGTTGGATACTTTTCTTTTGACCTAATGTCGGAAAACTTGCTCTCAATCCAGTCTAGCATCTCCAGACACTTTTTAAGGTATTTTCTTCAGGAAGCTTGTACAGTTTCTCTTTGTTTTTGAAATAATTTTAAAATGATATAAGAAATTGAGCGTTTCAAAAGCAGCTCAGACAAGAATTCCTTTTGTACACGAGCGGCGTCCCTGTTATAGAAACGTTCTCGGAGGTTTTCAAAAAATATTGGTTTCATATTATCAATAAATGCCGAGCGGGTACCTTAAGAAATTATTAAAGCTTTCTTTGGTAGTGGCATTTATATTTTTTTTATTTATTTCTTAGCTATTTTTTTATATTTTCGTCCTCCTATGGCTATGACTTTTAACTTTTTTGAGTAAAAAATACCTCACGCCATTGCTTTATTTATTATTTAAAGGGTATGGTTATGTCCCTTTAAAGTGCTTGGGTATATCGTTTCCTAATTTACTTATTTTTTTTTGACGTGCTCCAATATTTGCTTTCGATTTTGTTTGTGCTACGCAAAGCTTGAGAATATTTACGGTTCCTTTTTTTGGTAGTACTCCCACTCTTTTCCACGTGCTTGCGTGTGCTCCACCAAATTTTACTGTCAATTCAGTCATTTATTATTCATTTAGTTTTTCGTCAATTCTTTTGTTGCCTGTAGGTACTTTTTGGTGGTTTCCTTTTTTACCTTTATTTTTTAGTTATTTGTACAACTCAATGCTTCTCGCATTGTCCTGGAGTGTCCTTCAATTATTCTATTTATTCACGGAGGTTTAAATATAAATATTAAATACCATGATAACCGTTGTCAATTACATACCCATTTACAAATACATATGTACGCACAAAGCGCTGAAGCGGAAATTAAAATAACGTTCACTATCGACACGCACATTTAGGTGCGTGGGTGTAAACTGCTGTTCGATTCTCGTGAAATACTTTTGAGGACTACAACTGAAAATTGACTTTTAACTTCTAACGTAGCGAGTGGTTTAATAGTTACAGTTTAAAGAAAGGGAGAGTAAGACAAAGGCGAAGATAGAGGAGCGAAACAGAAAGAGACAGAGAGAGAGAGAGTGTGAGAAGGTGAGAGGTGAGGTAGAGTGAGAATATTATCGACCTTTTTTATACAATGTAAAAGCGAAGTCTTGAGCCATCGGTGAATGTCTGACTTTTTTTCGACACTAACAGTTCCTTTTGAAATTTGGTAGATATGCTCCGAAAGCAATTATGTAATCTGAATTAACTATGATAGGAACTCGATTTCAAAGATGTTACAAAGCCTTTCGCTGAGCAAATTGTTATGTTAAGGCCGGGGGCTATTGTAGAAACTGTTGCGAGAGTGTATGAGTTCTAATAAATCACCATCCATTTCGTATTTACGGTCTAAGCCTTGAAACGTTAATGGCTGATCCACGTAAAACTTTTGCTTCGCTTTGCGTCAGACATTTGCTTTGACAGAATAGTTCAATGTACGCTTTTGTAAGAGCACTTTCATATCAAAGCGAAACGTGGCAAGACGTAGCAAAATGTTGGGTAAATCTCATCTTTTTACATTTTGTTAAGCAATTGTCGCCATTTTTTTTAAAAATAAGAATCCTGAAAGCTAGACGTTCATTGATAAACTTTGAATTGTCAAGCAAAGCGAGAAAAGTTTTATGTGAATGGCCCATGATTCCTTATATTAGTCATTTTTTCGGAGGTTCATCAATACTAGAACAATCTGAACTAAAAATAAAACATCATAAGTTTCATGTATTTAACAACCACCCTAATTCCTCACTTTCATCGACATATCGCTTTAAATGACCACACGCACATAAATTCGCTCGAAACGTCTCTACACAAAGCGTCCTGTCACTCAATTTACACCCACTTACTCTACACGTGTATGCGTGGTCAAACCAAATTTCAGCGGCACTCGGGGGATTTTCACAGTGCAAAGTGTGGCTTCGGTGATTTTGCAGCATAGCTCGTGCAAATTTTTTGCTACTTTGCTTTTATTTACAAACTTTTGCACCTTTCCGCTCTGTTTGCCCATTTAATTTTACTTTTTGAACTTTTTTGAACGTTTTTAAAGCATCATGTGGTAGAAGAGACCCACAACTGTGGTACTAAACCTGGAATTTTCGATGCTGATATAAATAATTAGTGCGGAAAGTGTGATTTTAATTATAAGTAGCTGCTGCTGGTTGGAAGAGAGTGTTGTTTCTGTTGAACTTGTGGAACATGTAGGAGATATGAGTAATTTTGATTGAATGCTATTTTCACCTAAATATTGTTGGAAGTTTTAAATAAATTATTTTAATTTAATAAAACAGATACTCAGGAAATTAGTATCTCCTTCTAAAGTACTGATAGTTTATTAAGAAATTTTAGTATTTGCTGTTATATAGGTTGTCTATATTAGCATATTGAATTAGCTCACTCGATCTCATTAGTGGTTTAATCATTATATACTTTGTAGAATTTGAATCTGTGTCTGTGTGTGAAACCTACTTTAATACCAAACTATTTTTTTCACCATTCTTTTGCCGCGTAGCGTAATTTGTTGTTGAAAAATCAAATAGACAAGCGCTCTTGGTATATTCGTTAGAACTTAAATATCAAGCACTTGTTTAAAAATTATGTATTCTCATAGCTGACTATATGTAACCTACTTGGATCAGTTTATATGCAAGCCAGCAATAAACACGATGTTGTACTGCATAAATTATCTGTAAGCACCCACTTGTAGTCAATAATAATAAAAATGAAAAATGCACTTGGATAACCATCTCATAAATGGTGTCAGTGAACCGGTTTTCCAGGGCAAACGAGCTACTGAGTTCACTGACAGCTAAGACTGTGACTTTTCTAAACTGTTAAGCCTTCAAAATCTGCAGCTGCTTAAGAATGTTGTCCAAACTCAAATGCACTTGAAGTAGAAGTGATGGATTGGATTGGATGGAAAACTTTAATTTCACCAATTCTACTTTTACTTTATGTGCATATATATACTTTTTCTCAGATGAAAAAAATGTGTCAAGAATTATCGAAGCGATCCAAAATTTAATTTAGGCCAAACCATTTTCAATTTAGGCGGAATTTTTATGGAATATACTGCTTCATTTGAAAGATCAAAAGCCCCTCTGTACATTCTTCATCTTCTTTATTGGCGTAGACACCGCTTACGAGATTATAGTTGAGTTTACAATAGATTCCTTCTCCACCTGGCCTTTCCAACGGAGTGGAGGTCTTCTTTTTCCTCTGCTTCCCTCGGCGGTTACTGCGTTCGAATACTCTCAGAGCTGGAGTGTTTTTATCCACTGTCTCTTAATTCCCTGAACTATGTTAATGCCGTCGTATATCTCGAAAAGCTCATCGTTCCATCGACTGTGATATTCGCCGTTGCCAATTCAAAAAGCACTATAAATCTTCTGCCAAACCTTTCAATCGAAAACTCGTAACGGCGACTCATCAGATGATGTCATCGTCCATGTCTCTGCACCATGTAGAAAGACGGGAATAATGAGTGGCTTGAAGAATTTAGTCTTTGTTCGTCAAGAGAGGACTTTACTTCTCAATTTCGTACTCAGTCCGAAGTAGCACCTGTTGGCAAGACTTATTCTGCGGTGTATTTTGAGGCTGACAAAGGAGGGTCTCTCATCCGAGGCTGTTTTCTTCTTTTCATTGGTAGTGTTTTTTACGTGGCGGGTCCCAAACCCAGCGTACAACTTTGGCTCACCTTCAAACGGATGTTGTTTAGCTACCCAGAGGTTATTTGTTCTAAGACCGGAAGTCGTGAGCTGCTTGACCCATATATTTATAAAAAAGAATCGTTTCTGGCCGCTCCAAAGTGAATGGCGCTCAGAGAACTTTCCTGACTTGCGTGAACTTCTACACATGGCTCCATCCTCTTAGACCTCTTAGATTTCTGGTCCTAGTTGCTTGAAAAATAAAACAAAGTTTCTTTAATGTGATTGTTTTCCATAACACCCATAGACCATATCTTCTAATTATCTTGTCATTTTCTCTTGATTTTGTTTTGTTAAGTAACTATTAGTTTAGAGTTATTCTTTTTGGAAGTAGGAACACAAAAAAAGAAAAAGCGAATGAAAAGTGAAACAATCATCGACAGTTAAGTTTAACGGTAACTGTCGGTAATTGCGCATATTAACTCTACATTAAGATTGACAGTTGTTCTCCATTATTCTCCAGACACTTGTTCTCCAGCCTGTGAAGTGCTTTAAAATCTCCACCATTTAACTGTAACACATTTGAGATTCAATTTCCAATATACCTAAATCTTATTGGCGCTTTGTCAGACGTCAGTCGTTAGCTGTCAGCTGTCACATACTCAATACTTTTACCGTTACGACGTGCGCATTTGTTAAACAATAAAGCGGCTTTGCCGTGACACAAGTACTGCGCGCTCATTTGCGCTGCTTTTCTTAAAGTGAATTGAGATTTTTAGGCTCATAAACGTAAATTCGTAAGCTGGATATTGTTGAGTTGTGGTTTGTGGCAGCTCTTAACGAGAGTGCCAAGCTTTGCGTGTGGTCTTGTTGGTTTATAACACAATGTGGCATGCCACATGCCAAAGTGTTCCGCATATATGTACATACATATGTATATTTTTAAACTTTACTTATTTTTTGTATTCATTATTTTTACTGCTATGTGCCAAAGTCGTTAGAAGTACAGATACACACTTGCGTTGACAGCTGAGGGTGGCGTTGTTGGTGATGTTGGCTGGTTGTTGCGTCATTCATTTGCTGCTTGCCCCCAGCTGCTGGAAGCCAATCATAATTTTTTTCTAAATTTTCACAGACAAGCAGCAACAATTCTTAAATATTGACTAGTTGAAAATTCCAACCACGTAGCTGTAACGAGTGAATGTGCAACAGGGCGTGTAAACAGATGAGTGTAAGAGCGGCAAAAGTGTTAAAAATTAGTGCGAAAAATAAGCTGTTGAGGTAACGGAACCAAAAAAAATAAACAAGCAGTTGTGTGGAAAAAATACGAAAATCAAAAAAGGAAAATAAATTTGCATTAAACGAATATTCAAGTAAAACAATAATAAAGTTAGCGGTAAACTGAAAATCAAGTGCAGAAAAACAGTTAAAATGTACAAGAGAAAGGTTTGAAGTGCGGTAGGTGTTTTGTAGAAGTGACCAACGGCAAACTGATGAATTAAATGTAATTAAAAATTAAAAAAAATTAAAATTAATGAAAAATTAAAGTTAAAAATTAAAAATTTATGAAAAACTTAACACAAATAATACATATAAAAAATTTAAATTAAAAATTAAAAAAAATAAGAAAAATAAAAAAATTAATTTAAAAAAATTCGTAAAAAAAATTAACGCAAAAGACTACGTTTAAAAAAATTTAAATATTAAAAAAAATTAAGAAAATTAAAAAAATTAACTTGAAAAACTCGAAATTTAACTTAAAATTAAGAAAACTTACAAGAAGAAAATCAACATTGGTAACTTTAGAATTAAAAAATTAAGAAAAGTTAAAAAAATTAAGAAAAATTAAAAAAATTAATTTAAAAAATTCATAAAAAATTGAGCGCAAAAAACTACTTTTAAAAAATTTAAAAGTTAAAAAAAATTAAATAAATTTAAACAAAAAATTAAAAAAATTAAGAGTAAAATTAGAAAATTTAAAAACTCGAAATTTAAAAAACCTTAAAAAAAGTTACAATAAGCAAATCAACATTGATAATATTATAATTAAAAAATTAAAATTAAATAAATGCTCTAATTGATACCAACATTTGGCAGTGAAAAGTATTCTAACGGATTGTGAGCGAATGTACCTGTAATTAAACTGACAAATAATTTTACTTAGTTGATGTGATCTATGTAATAACGAAACAAATATTACTAAAAAAAACTGTAAAATATCAAATTAATTTAAAAAACTATTTGGGAAAACATTTCAACACCTGGATTTTTTTTTTGCAAAAAAAAAATAAAAAATTAAACTCAAACATATCTCAAAACAATAACTAACGAAATTAATTACTAACTGTACCTGTCCGACCGAAAGGGTTGGAACAGTTAATAATTCAAGCTTAGACGAAGCGCCATCGTTGCAAAATTTCCAGCTGAAATAATTATAACCACCGCGGCAGCTGCCTTTGAAGTAATTCGACGCTGTCCAGCGAAACAACTACAAGCGCATTCGGTGTAATTAATTAGCACGAACGAACTCAAAAAACGGTGCGTACGAGCGCAATAGCGGGATTTCATTTCCAAATCGTTTACGATTAACACATCAAAACGGCCAACGAAGCGCTCGCACTGGCGGCCATATCAGCGCCAACAACAACAACGCCAACATCAGCGTTGGCGACACCAACATCACCCACACCCAGCGCCTCGACGCACTCACCTGTGGACACGCCACACGCAGCGGTCACAACACGAGCGCTGGAAACATCACTAGCGCCGGCAACGCCAATCGCTGAATTGTTCGCGACGGCGGAGGATGTGAAGGAGGCAGTGGTGGTGTTGGATTTAGAATCGACGGAGGATAAAGGTAGTGTGAGTGCATTATCAGCAGCGGAGACGGCAAGCAGAAGCTCAATCGACTGCGCAACGGACGTTGCACCCGCCGTTGAGGGCACTCAGCAAACCACAAACACGTGTGCGGCAGTTACCAAAGCAACTACAACCACAAGTACGCCTACTAGCCAACACTCGAACGGGAATGCGCATGCGAGTGAGCCGAGCAACACGAACGGTAACAATAATAGTTGTCCACCAGCAAACACCTGCGCGAATAGCGGTAATACGAAACGTTTAGCGCCTACTAACTTTGCGAAAGCGTTAAATCATCAGAGCGGCGGTCGCAACAACTACAACAAAGCGAAGGTGACACTGAAAATGCGCTTCAAAGTTGCCAAACGTATTTGCCAGCGCAAAATTCGCGCAAAGAACATCGATGAAAATTTTCCGCAACCGCAGTAAGTCTATTTTGATACTTTGTTTATTTTAGTTTTACAATTATATACGTCTAAGTAAAACCATTTGTCCCCAATACACGTGTGCCAACGATTTTTCCAATCCTCCAAGCAGTTGTTAAGAGTGAAGGTCAATTTCCGGAATAGCCTTCAAAGCTCGAACAACGCTTAACACTCAAATAGTATTCCTTGTTGACAGTTTGGCCGGTCGGAAGGAATTCGGTGTGCACCACACCTCGATAATTGAAGATACCTGTCAACATAACCTTGATTTTACGTGATTTTTTCGGTTTCGGCTCACCTTTGCCACGATATTCGGCCGATTGAGTGTCTGTTTCCGGGTCGTAAGCATAGATCGAAGACTTGTAACCAGTAATAATACGTTTGATGACATCCTGGTAGTCGGAAAGCATTGCTTCACTATTATTAATGCGACGCTGGTTTTCAAAAAAACTTGAGTGATTTTGGAGCCAAACGTGTTTTCACTTTTCTAAGACCCAAATTGCATCCCCTTAACTTGGACCATTGCGCACCGGAACCTACCCCCAGCGGTTTCTTGTCCATACGTAAGTCCAAGAAATATGAAAGTGTGACGACGTTGCTATAAAAGTGGTGCAGCAAACTCTTTCACGGATGAGTCGAGGCTCAAAGAAAGGTGGTCTCAATCAACTCTTGTTTCAGACTGTCAGACCACTGCAGTGTTTTTCAAACAGAAGGGGCAACGTTCAAGGTAGCAACAGATATTTCTAAGAAATGTGGAGGCGTGGGTCCATTTTGGTAACAATGTTGCTATAATAATTTTGAGCTGGCTGAGAGTGAGCTCAAAACTAGTCAAGGAGTACATGCCTTGAACAGCAGTAGCATTAATCTACTTCGATCGAGGAATCGTTGGAAATTGTAAAACCTATGAATTTACAAGAAAAGGCACTCATACCAAAATTCCATTAGGATGGGAATTTCAGGGCTTTTTCTGTATTCGTGCACTCAGACGCTGGGTCTATGGGCTTTGCGTGAGCTTACCAAGCGTTGGTCCGCAATCAGAACTAGTGGGGTTTCGAAAGCCTTCTGGCTCAGAGTGGAACGTAAAATGTCCAGTGAACTCATGTCAAAGTAAACTTAAAGATTTTGGAAGACGCCACTTGCCAAAGTTGCAAGGAGGAAGATGAGGTTCAAACATTTAGAGACTTTCTCCTCCACTGTGCGGATTTCGCCAGACTAAGGTTGAAGGACCTCGATTGGCATGAAAATTACTCATGCCACCTACACGACTCGGGAATGTACGCCAGCATAATGTTATCTCTCATAAGTCCAACAATGTGGGGCACTAACAACTCTACTATATTTTGCAGAACTGTTGGCCAAATGCCATTGATACGCGTGGACTTGTGTTTAATAAACGTAGGCAGTGCCCACCGGACTGAATCTGCAGCAAGTTCCTTGCAACTATCCAATCCGAACGGGTTGGTTTATGCGCGGGCACTGGTGAAGTGTGGTAGTTGGGGACAGTCCGGGAAGTGCGTGAGAAATAGTATCCTTGCTCTATGTACTGCACAAGTCGTTAAAGTCCTATTTAGTAGTCTGATCACCATAATCTGGTCAATATTATCTCTGGCAAGAGTTTTATAAAGTCTTGTCATCCTTGGGGTTGAAGTCAAAATTTGCTAAAATTAACTCTTTTTGCTAACATAATCTTCTTAATAGTAAAAAGAGTTTGTTGTATTGACCTCAACACCCAATGTCAAATCATATAAATTCTTGGCATGGTAAGTGTGTGTGTGCTTAACTCCTTCCGCGTGACAAACGGTCTCAATTTCAAAGTGATACTCAAAGCCTCAGCTTCCTTGAAATGAAGCGCCTTCATTTCAAACGAAAGCTTACGTGACAAATCAGGCGACGGATATCAAAATCACGCGCTACCCACTCACATACACTACTTTTCATATTTATATATGTACATATACAAATCCGACATATAAATATCCGCCTTCATAAACGAGCAATATGTATAGTGAGTCGGCGCTTCGTTCACTTCCAAAGAAATATAAATATGCGCAAATAACCAACAAAACGAGCACAATTTATAAATTTAACTTTCTGAAAATTGCATTAGATATGTTTAGCATCAGCGTTGAGACCTCCGCTGCGCGAACTGTGCCTGTGCGTCTTCGGAAACGACGATTAGAGGCGCTCACTGAATGACTTTGGTGGCGGCTGGTGGGTGACTTCGTTGTTACTTAAATGGCGCATCAATGTTTGAAGAATCAGCTCAGCTGGTTACGATTCATTGAGATTCTCACGCGAGTGCACACAAAAAGTAAAAGCAGAAGAGTAAAGAAAACCAAATAAATACAAAACAGTAAATATAATTTATTAGTTAGTAAGTTTGCAGACAGACAAGTCGAACGGACCAATGACGGCCGATGGCTGATGTGATGTTGTGCGCTCTTCTTATTCTAATGCTGTGGGTGGGAAAGATGAGACGGTTGAGACTAACGAATCGTTTAGTCCCGCTAGTTAGTGGACGCTTTATCATGTGGCTACACATTCGTCGCAACTCAGTGCAATTCACTTTCAAATGGCACAATTACAAGCGCACATACACACTCATTTATTTATATGTATGCACTTAAGATTATTTGCATTTGATTTTATTTTCGGTATTTTATTTTTTATTTATCTTTTTATTATACCCTGGAGAGGCTATATTAAATTTCTAATACCCAAAATGAAACAACAGGGACCCTATTAAGTATATATTGGGTAGTCGAAAACATCTTTTCGTATTTTTAATCAAATTTTAACGTATTTTTTGTATCTATAATAATAAATAAATAAGCAAATATGTACCATATATGAATGATCAGCCTGACGAGCTGAATCCATTTAACCTTGTCGGTCTGCCTGCATATACGCCAATTGGTCCCTCATTTTTTGAGATATCATTCTGAAATTTCGCACAAGTTCTGTTCTCTCCAAGAGGCTGCTTTGGTGTCGGAATCTTTGATATCGGGCTACTATAGCATATAGCTGCCATACAAACTGAACGGTCCGAAACAAGTGCTTGTATGGAAAGTTTTTTCATTTTACGCGATATCTTCACGAAATTTGGCACGGATTATTTTCTAAAGCAATAATGGATTCTCAGAAGAATTTGTTCAGATCGGATCACTATAGCTTATAGCTGCCATACAAACAGAAGGGTCGCAATCAAATACTTGTATGGAAAACCTTTTCAATTTACGAGAGATTTCCACCAAATTAGGCAGTCGTTATTATCTAAAGCAACAGCGTAATCTCCGATAAAATTATTCAGATCGAATCACTTTAGCATATAGCTGTCATACGAACTGAACGATAAAAATCAAGTTCTTCTAAGTAATTTTTTTTTAATGTGAAGGGTATTATAAAGGGTGATTTTTTAAGAGCTTGATAACTTTTTTTTAAAAAAAAACGCATAAAATTTGCAAAATCTCATCGGTTCTTTATTTGAAACGTTAGATTGGTTCATGACATTTACTTTTTGAAGATAATTTCATTTAAATGTTGACCGCGGCTACGTCTTAGGTGGTCCATTCGGAAAGTCCAATTTTGGGCAACTTTTTCGAGCATTTCGGCCGGAATAGCCCGAATTTCTTCGGAAATGTTGTCTTCCAAAGCTGGAATAGTTGCTGGCTTATTTCTGTAGACTTTAGACTTGACGTAGCCCCACAAAAAATAGTCTAAAGGCGTTAAATCGCATGATCTTGGTGGCCAACTTACGGGTCCATTTCTTGAGATGAATTGTTGTCCGAAGTTTTCCCTCAAAATGGCCAAAGAATCGCGAGCTGTGTGGCATGTAGCGCCATCTTGTTGAAACCACATGTCAACCAAGTTCAGTTCTTCCATTTTTGGCAACAAAAAGTTTGTTAGCATCGAACGATAGCGATCGCCATTCACCGTAACGTTGCGTCCAACAGCATCTTTGAAAAAATACGGTCCAATGATTCCACCAGCGTACAAACCACACCAAACAGTGCATTTTTCGGGATGCATGGGCAGTTCTTGAACGGCTTCTGGTTGCTCTTCACCCCAAATGCGGCAATTTTGCTTATTTACGTAGCCATTCAACCAGAAATGAGCCTCATCGCTGAACAAAATTTGTCCGAAAAAAAAAAAAAACCGAACACTGATTTTGGTAATAAAATTCAATGATTTGCAAGCGTTGCTCGTTAGTAAGTCTATTCATGATGAAATGTCAAAGCATACTGAGCATCTTTCTCTTTGACACCATGTCTGAAATCCCACGTGATCTGTCAAATACTAATGCATGAAAATCCTAACCTCAAAAAAATCACCCGTTACATGGCTTCTGCACAACTAAAGTTAACGGTTTTTCTTGTCTGTTCTTTATATTTATAGATATATATTTTTCTCGTTTCTATTTTTCTAGATTTTTATTTCTTCCATTTAGGTATTGTGATTTATACTTATTTTTTCCTTAAGCTTGTGTTTGTAGTTGACCCTGCCTCACATGACCGTCCATCACAGCTGCTTCATATGCTCAGTCACATGTATTTATACCTCCGCCTTTATTTTCATCCGTACGCATGATGAATTTAAATTATTTAAACTACACACGCGTCATTAATTCGTGCAGCAAAGGTTATTTATTTTCGTAACTTGCTTCCGAAATGGTTTGCGTGTGTATTTACATATATGTGCCGGTTGTGTATAAATAACGGCTGAGGTTTAGTTGAAATAGCGTACAACAACAACAGTTTTGTGGGAAGTACCGCTAAGAAGAATGTATTTGAGTATTTATCATATAAAAAACCATTGGAAGCACTTAGTTTAAGCTAAAACTTACATTTGTGTCTTCTTTAAATACTCTTAATACCTACAAATTATTAAAAATAAGAAATAACGTTAAATAGCCGCAGGCACCGAAGCTAGAATACCCCTCACAAATAAAAAAAGTACGCAGAAGTCAATGCCAAAACACTCAATTTCCTTGAAAGATCATCAACCAAACAAAAGCAACAATAATTGACATTCATTACCTCAACCATCACTCTAAATGTGCGTGTAGGCTATAGCAAGAAATTAAGTACCTTTATTTTGCCGCCTGAACTTGATGCGTTGACATAAATAATCAGCGCGCGGCCCACGCACTTCCGTACTCCATGGCGTATGCGTAACATGTAATTTCCTCTTCTATACTAGATTCACTGTGTGAGGCATGTAAGAAGGCATCAACTAAATGTAGACATACGGGTAATGAATGTAATAAAATATTTGATATATGCGCCACTAATATGCAAGGTCATGTCGGCATTTACTTGTCATTACATGGATATTAACTTTGAACTTCCTCCTAGTTACTGAGCAATTTAAGTTTTTGCACACGCTTGCGCCAACTTGTTTTTATAAAAGATTGTTTAATATTGTCTTGGTGTTGTTTACTTCTCTTTTAGTTTATTCTTAGTAATATTTTTCCCGACTTGTATTCTTGGTTTTCTTGCCTTTCTTACTTATGAAGACATTACAGACTTTATTTATGTGTAATGTTTATATGTGTGTAGTATTTGTCTGTATGTCTATATGCTTATTTCATGTTGAAGACTATTTTTAGTGCCAAGCACTCAACATCTTCTTGTACATATGTATGTATATATTTTTTTCTATATTTTTATAAGTGCACTTCTCACTTTCTGGTGTGAAAACATATAATGTCTGTCGGCTTCTTGCACTTGTTCTGCTGACTCGGCAAGGATATTACTATTTTTAGAAAATTCTTATTTTTTTCTTGCTGTCATTGGTAATTGTGGCCATATGACATGTTTTTTGAAAAATCATTAAATTTCATATATTTCAATAAGTTATACTTAAAAAGTAAATAAATAATAATTAGATAAGGTTAAGTTAGGTTAGTCTGTTCTAATGATATGATATATAAACCCATTTTGGTCCTAAATTATGCCAAATGGTGTACCAATACGTAGATAATGAGAGCCTGTGTCCGATATCTAAGTTCTATCGATGCCTTAGTGACCTTGCAGCCAGTAGAAGTGAAGTCGCTTGTTCCTGGCGAATTTTTTATTACTGCAATGTTTTCTAAGACATTTTTGGTCGATAGAACCTTGTATGCGAGCCATATATGCCTCTTCGGCTGATTGTGGGGTCTCCCTTTTTCTGGATTGGACTGAGAAAACTTAAATTTCAATAATCGATTCATTCATTGATTTCGTCAGATTATATTTTACAAAGAAACTGATGTATGCTCCTTATCAAATCTTCAGCGCCGTGTTTGCATAACTCGACCGACAATCCATTGTCCCCCGCCGCTTTGTCGTTCTTCAAACGGTTAATGGCTAATCAAACTTCTTTGTGATCGGGCAATGGAACGTCTGCTCCATCATCATCGATTGGGGAATCAGGTTCACCATCTCGAGCTATTATGCTTTCACTACCATTCAGCAGGCTGAAAAAATGTTCTTTCCATAATTTTAGTATGCTCTGGGCACCAGTCACGAGATCACCTCTGGGGGTTTACAAGAGTACGGTCCAGTCATGAAACCTTCTGTTAGTCGCCGCATCATTTCGTAGAATTTTCGAACATTACCCCTGTCGGCCAGCTTGTCAAGCTCTTCGTCCTCACGTAGTTCGGCCTACCTCTTGTTTTGTCTGCAAATGCATCTCGCTTCCCGCTTCAACTCTCGGTATCTATCGCATCTCGCATGTGTTGTAACGTTGTGAGCCAGGCAGTCTGTTTTCTCACGTTACTCCTCATCGTACTGGCTGTTCTGTTGCATTTTCTGAAAACTAATAGTTTCGTTTGAAGCTCTACGTAAGGAGCTCGAAATGCCGTCCCACAGTTCCCTTATACCGAGTTGTTGACAAGTGCTCTCGTAGAGCAAGAGTGCAAGTCGAGTCGAAAATCGTTCGTGTTGTGATTGCAGCTTGTCGACGATGAACCTTCGTTGTGGTTGTTGACGCGCGTTTTTTGTTGCACAGAGGCAGGTTCGTATCTTGGCTGTAACAACTACTATTTACATTTTATTATTATTAAATATAATGACTACTTAAATCGGGTTTTATCTTATAAATACTCTGTTTAGCTGTTAATTTTTACTATCGCTGAAAAAGGTGTGTGTCTTGGATAAGATGTCATGTAAGATGCGCCTGATTGTAGGCAATGATATACTCTTAAAAAATCATGTCATCATTATAAAATATAATAATTACTTAAATCGGGTTTTATTTTATTTTTATCTTTATTTATTTTTATGAAATTAGCCTTTAATTTTTCCTATCGCTGAAAAAGGTATGTGTCTTGGATAAAATTTCCTGTAAAAAGCGCCTGATTATAGGCAATGACTTTCTAGCTTTTAGTTAATTTTCTACTCTTAAAAAAAATCGTGCCTACATTTAGGGAAATCTCATAATCATCGCTGCATATTATTTTCAGTTTACTGCCCAAACTAATGACATAGTCGATACATTTTTTAAGTAATGCAAAAAGTGATTACGCAAAGAAAGTGGACGAGTTTAAAATACAATTTCAATACTTTAGTCAACTAACTTCTGCTTTGCTTTATTAAATACTAGTATTCCTCCATTTACTCCCCTTCTCTCGGCCGCCAACGAGTCCTCCATTCAAGCCACTCATTTAGTGAAGCAACAAACATATGCTTGACACTTGATTCAAGGACAAAGTTTTGCTCAATTTCCGAGCGCGTGTCGACCCAATTTTCTTGCTATTTTCAGTTACATATAAGAAAGCTATGTATGTATGTGTCTACTACTATGCATGTACATATATGCGTATAGTATGTAAATGAGTTACTAAATTAACCGTTATATGCATGTGTGCGCACCTAATTAAGTCAGCAATTGTTGTAATTGCAATTAAAAGAGCTAAAGCTGCTACAGACGCTTGGTTAGGGTGTGTCTAGTACACACATATACTCAAACAAGCATATATTGTATATATTGGCATCTGTAGTGATGGAGCTGACATGGCGTATGAGTGATGTCCAATTAGTAATGATTATTGCAGTCAAAAACACAAAGACGCACTTGCTTATGCATATAACCATGTAATTATGTAAGGCATCTGGCAGCAAGTGATGAATCGGAAAATGACTGGTTAATTAGTAGATATGAAGTGATAGTTTTTTGCCAAAATATTGATTTGAAGCGCGCTAAATTTGCTTGGCTACTGCTGCTGATTACTTGAAGCGCGCTCTTTTCGCGTTTATGCAAATGTGACTTGATTTTTGTTGTTTCAATTTTCGTAGCATATTTTTATGTGTGTCAGCTGATGTTGAAGTCAGTCAAGGTCATAAAACGACTTTGTGTTTCAGCTTTTCTTTAAGCAGTTGCTCTTTGATGCCGTGCTTGCTGGTAATTATGACAATATCCTTGAATAACCTTGACTGTTATTTGTGCTAAAATGACAATTCGTTTTTGTTTGTTGTTAGAGCACACGTTTTCGCATGAAATAAATCTTCATTTAATTACTTGCGTGATATGCATGCGAAAAAGGGGTGCGCGAAATTGTTGTTGTTTTTCGAAGGATATTTAATTTGCAAATTTGATTTGTTGTTGTTGAAAACATGGTGATGTTTGTGTGCCTTACCTATAAAGTGTCATAACTAAGCACTAAATTAAGATATAGAACTATTATTTGGCACAATGGATCACAGTAGCAAGGGGCACATGTGGGCTAAACTTTTGAAAAAGTGAAAGTGACCGAGCTCCCCTAATAGGTTTAATGTACAAATCTGCCAAACTATTCAGGCTAAATTTAGTGAAAATTCGCTAAAAATAATTTCAATAAGACCACTACCACCTGTGTGAAAACAGGTGACATGAGAACTCCGCTCAGTCCATATAACGGTTATATTAAAAACTACTAAAAATCTAATAAATCAATAACTAAATATGCCGGAGACATTTTTATCCCAGAGATGGTAAAGGAGTGCTGGGTAGGAGCCGGGGTAAGAATTAGCGTGGCATTGCCCAACTGAACTCGGGACCTGCTCGATCAATTTCAACAAAATTTGATACGTAATATTCTCCTAATACTCCTACCGCATAGTGTGAAAATGGCAGAAATCGGGCGACAACCACGCCTATTTTCCATATAACCCCATTTTAAATTCCATCTAATTCTTTCACATTCCACATTCATTTGACCGAAAATATCGGTAAATGTGTTAGATATGTATATAATTGAAATTCAATGATAATGTTTACCTGACAATGGTATGTCTATGTGCCAAAAATGGGTTGAATTGTGTCTATACTTTCCTTAGCTTCCATATTCTAATTCCAATACTTTTTGTTTAATTTTTTTTCCTTTTAATTAAGTAATTTGAAAAGTACTAAGCAAAATCCATCGTCCAGAAATAACTTCTCCCTGCTCTTTCCCGTTATAAAAGTTATAATCCAGTTATAAAATATTAATCGTCTCGCATTTCGTCTTTATTTATAACTTTGCTATTCTACTTTGCTATTCATTTTCATGGTATACCGTCGCATTACGTTCGCCGACAAAGTCTCGTAAAATTTCATATTTGCTTCAGTCTCGTTCATAACGCTGTTTTGCATGCATTTGCAACAACAACAATATAAAGCGTAACCCCAATAAGCGGATAAATTGGTTGCTGGGCTAAGAAGTTCACTGCCGGCTTGACCTTTTTGACCCGCCATTTGCATAACTAAGTGACTAGGTCATGCATACGAGTATATGCATATACACACATGCTAAGCGTCTAAGGAGTGTCATTTCGGGACATTCTTATACAGTTATGTGCGCGTGTGTGTAAGCTTGCACGTGCAAGTGCCGTAGGGAGCACCTTCGTCGCAAATTGTATGTGTGTATATGTATGTACGAATGTTGTTTGCAGGAGAAATGGTGACTTTTTGCGCCATGAGTCGTAAGTACGGAGTCAGCTTAAAGAGCTCATAACGAATATAGGTTATGTGCAAATAGCATACTAACACCCAAAACTTGCTGAAAGCTTTAATGTTGTACTTACCGTGCGATTCTGTAACGTGAGACAGTCTCAAGTCTCTAAACTTGAGATTTTGAGTTAGAGACAATTTTTGAGACTTGAGATGATTTTGCTATTCTGTAAATGACAGTCTCAAAATCTATTACATTTCATTATTCAGAGATGTTTTTACACTTGAATGAAAATAAATATGTCGATAACAAATAATAAATTTCCTATAGCATAGTCAAAAAACATAATTATCAATAAAAATAAAAATATATGTTGACTTTGTTTCATAATATTTACGAAATTTATGAAAAATTGATTTATTTTTCATATTTTCGTGTTTGAGTTGCTTACAAAATATAAAGAAACGACAATCGATTAATATCTATGATGATCTCTATTCAGTATATTCAAAATGGCAGACAAGAGCTCTTTTTAGTTTTGTGACCTGCTAACTACCAGGTCTCAACATTTTGAGACTAACGCTAGAGACTGTTTAGTGAATAGTAACTAGTCTCAAATTGAGACTTTGTCTCAAAATGTCTCAAATAGAGACTAGAGACTGGTTACAGAATCCCGCTATTAGTTTAATTTAACCTCAAATAGTATATATTCTTTCCACCTTTTAGATAAAATTTCTATTATTATACATTCATATATGCAAAATTATCAGCAGGTCTTAGTAAAGTACTTCTTGCTACTAAAAATTAAACACGCTATTTCACATCTACAATACATATGTTTGTAAATGTATGTGTTCAAAATCAATGTCTAAAGTTCCAGCAACAGTTTTCGCAAACCCTTGCGGCTTTAATTTCGCTTTCATAGCCACCAGAACTTGCCACAAGCCAGTGGTAGGCTGACAAGTAAGCATGAAGCTTGTCAGATTTTACAAAATCATATAAAATTTTACACAAATACATACATATAAGTAAATGAGTTTTAATATAAGTAAACATTTGAGGACATGACAGCATTAACAAAACTTTGAAAGTGCCCGCTAAGTAATTTTGCAGCGCCCTATAGGAAAATTAATGAAGACACTTATTCATGTATGTAGCGTATGGCACAAGAAAAAACGTTTATAAGTGGTACAGTGAGTTCAAAGCGGTCCGAGCGCGCGTTAAGGACGTTCTAGACGATCATCAACATCTACTGACGAGGGCCTTGTCCAAAAAATCAAAGATTTGGTGCTTGAAAATAGTCAATTGACAGTCATATTCGCCTGACTTGGCTGCGTATGACTTCTGACTGAATAGAAAACTCAAAAGATTAATTCTGGGGCGCCGTTTTGACACAATTGGGAAGATAAAAACCGATTCGAAGGAGGTCTTGAAGGCTACATCGGAAAAAAGATTCCGACAAATTACAGGACTGAAATCGAAAACGTTGGCAAAAGTGCGTTTTATCGGAGGGCAATAACTTTGAAGGCGTTGAAATTGATTTCGAAGAATAAATTCACTTTAGTTTTTGATCACCGTATTATGAGACATTATCGATTTGGTAAAGGTTAGGCTAGGTTTATCTGGTAGGCCAATAAGCCACGTATAGACCAGTTTTGGTCCTTTGCGATACCAGATGGAGTTCAATTTCTAGCTCCAAAAAAAGTAGTTATCCTTTAGTACGCGAATTTTAACATAGTACTCTGCGGTTTCACTATCTAGTGTATCATATCGGTACCCTAGATGCTTACAGGCTAGTCTAACTAGTCCGGGACAATCACACAAGAGATGTTACATTGTTTCCCTAGTCTTCTAGACATTTCCTGCAGTCTTCTTGACAGATCAGGCTTGAGTCGCCACCAGATAAACTCATTTGTTAATACTCAAAAGTTTTTGCAGCAAGTTTCTCTGTAAAATACCCTATTTTTTATCAATATTCATATAAATAATCAGTTGAAATTTTCATTTATCATTACGCAATTTAACATTTATTTTTCCTACAGGGTACCTATCTATGCACACTCGTGACAATCTATGAAAATTCTTCTTCTTATTATTAAATATGTACCCTTGGTACTCTTAATAAGTCCTCGGCTTTCACACTTTTACCACGCACTGAAAGCATATACGGTTATGCACATACCTACAAACTCGCTCCATACTATATACATATATTAAGGTGGTCCTTACATTATAAAATTAAATATTTGTGTTAAATGCAGAGTTCGTAAAACCATCAAAATACGCTCTTGCTCTGATGAGTAATATTCCGCAAGAGGACATCATTTCACAATACTCAGGAGCGCAAGCTTAACTAACATTCTCATCACAAAAAAACTCCTCACGGAGTTCATATATTAGCATGAGCGAGCATTTTTAAAAGATAACTATTTGCCTAACGCATCATCTTTATTTTTATCGCTCTGAGTGTTCAAGTGATGCGAAAAATAAAACTCATCTTTTAAATTATTTACATACACACAATACAACTTAAATTAACGGTTAATCATGCATGTACCCAAAACTGTTAATATTTACACCAACAACAATTAAACTTTAACATAAATTTATAAATATACATACTCTAAGAGAATAAGAAATTGCTCAAGAGCACTCTCTGCTGCATCACTGAGTTTATCAGCGATACAAAATACTGAGTGCTGAAACCTGAGATGAGAAAAAGAAACTTAGCGCTCTTGTGAGGAGTATTATTTTGAGGAGCACGTACGTTTGCGGTAAATATTAGAGCGAAAAGATAAGATAAGTATTAAAGAGAAATATTCTAGAAGAGCACTCTTTCCTTTGAACTCACAATTGAGGAAATCAAAATTTATTGCTCCTCAATTGTGTTGTACTGAGGAGGAAGATAGAAATTTTACTTCTCAGTGATGAGTATTTGCGAACTCTGGTTAAATGTATCGATTTGAGGAAATGCTAAGCCGATTTGGAGCCAAATTATTTTTTCTAAAATATTGCAACATTTCATTTCTCATACACTTAAGTACCACCCTAACGTGCATATGTAATGAAATTGAACACATTACTTTTATATGAATTACTTTCGTTGAATTGTGCGTAGGTTATTGCGGTTTCTGTGAATAAAGTGAATAAGAATTTTCAATGTCTTTGGCGTTTATGCAGCTTTTGATCTCAAAATGGGTATTGGAAGCAGATTGAAATTTTCCATTAATTCAAGGGAGACAATTCATCGAAAATTTCACTGACATTATTCATGTTTATATCCATTCGGACAGCATGATCTAGCCAGCGTTGCTGATGTCTCTTACTACGCTGAACTATGTCAATGTAGTCGTATATGTCGTACAGCTCATCGTTCCATCGACTGCGGTATTCGACGTTGCAGATGCGCAAATGACCATAAGTTTTCCGCAGAACCTTTCTTTCGAAAACTCGTAACACCAACTCATCAGATGTTGTCATTGTCCATGCCTCTGCACCACATAGCAGGACGGCGATGATAAGTGACTTGTAAAGTTTGGGCTTTGTTCGTCGAGAGAAGACTTTACTGCTCAATTTCCTACTCAGTTCGAAGTAGTACCTGTTGGCAAGATTTATTCTGTGTTAGATTTCAATGCTGACGTGGTTGTTGGTGTTAATGGTGTTCCAAGTTAGACGAAATTATCTACGGCTTCAAAGTAATGATTGTCAACAATGACGTGGAAGCCAAGTCGCGAATGCGTCGACTGTTTGTTTGTTTACAGGAGAAATTTCGTCCTGCCCTCGTTCACTATCAGACCCATTTGCTTCGGTTCTTTGTCCAACCTGAAGAAAGCGGAACTAACGTCGCGGTTGTTATGGCCAATGATATCATTGTCATCGAATCAGCTGTACACTCTTATAGAATATGGTACCTTCTCTATTCAGCTCTGCAAGTCGAATTATTTTCTCCAACAGTAGATTGGTCGCACAGCCTCGGATAGAAGAGAGGAGTCGCCATGTCTGAAACTTTGTTTGGTATCGATCGACTCGGAGAGGTCCTTCCCGATCCTGACGGAAGTTTTGGTATTGCTCAAAGTCAGTTTACATATCCGCATTAGTTTTCGATCCCAAATTCAGACATAGCGGCATTAAGGCAGCCCCTTGTTCAGTTGTTGATTTTCCAGGCCTGAAGCCTCGCTGATAAGGTACGAGTATAAGCAGTTTGTTGACGGTGGGCTTTAATATTTTACACAATACGCTCGATAGAACCTTTTAAGCAATGTTTAAGAGACTTAACCCACGGTTGTTGGCGCAGATTGTGGGGTCTTCCTTTTTATGGTTTGGGCAGAGCACACTTAAATTCCAATCGTTTTCTAACTACTTACATACTTACATATTTTCTAATCAAATCTAGCTAATGCATCTCCAAATAAAGCAGGGAACTCATAACCGTTTCTTGAAGTTGTAATGAGCGGAAGTATTTCCGTTGATTTTTTGTTGTTTATTTGTGATGTGTTCTCTGACAATATAATCCAGGGTGGGTGCTCGAATTACCCACCTACCTTATAATTAACCCACATTAAACTTCACCGACGACAGCGGTCTGTGTGAATTCAATGCCCAATGTTTGCCTCGATTAAAATCACTACGTAAGCGCTGAGCAATTTTTATTGACACACCTTCCAGAGCTTGTCACTTCATTTTGTCCGTCAATATTGACGAATTTTCAGGTTCAATTGTAAACCTCATACTTATGTATATACATACATATGTACACCCGAACATTTAACTATTATACCATATATGTATGCATGTTATAACCAAATGCTTGAGTGCTACCCATCAGTCCGAGTTCTGCTAGCAGCTCAGTCGTTCTTGTTGTTCTTGTTGCGACTCGTGACAACCACACTCACCATCGACACACCCCAACAAGCCACAGCTCGTGTTACGGTTGTCAACATAAATGACAGTTTGAACGCGACGAAGCGAAAATAAATTGTTGCGCTTGTCAATGTGCAACATGCAACGTGCGAGCGATTTGCAACAAAGCAGAACAATGGCCGTTGCCAACTTTGCTGCTGCAGCGCTGCGTCGCTTTGATAG